>NW_019396407.1:523419-713181 GCF_000591075.1 Eurytemora carolleeae
ATGGAATCATGTTCCGGATTCCAGAATGTTCCGGAAAAATTCAGGTTTTGGTAATTTCCCAATATACGATTACAAGGTTTGAGAATTTGTTTTTGATGATATCTATATTAGCTTTGAAACAATTGTTCATTCAAAATCTGTAAAATGGCAACTTGAAGAACAACCGTTAACAGCCACAATTATTATTAAAAAAGGATCAAAAAGCGCCTAGGAAGCCTTGTTATATATAATTAAGTAACATGTATTCTTGCCTTGATGGTTTTTCTGAAAAGGTTGACCAATAACCGCTTATCTCAGATTATCTGCCTCCCCCCCTACCTCTTTACTCCCCCCCCCCCCCTAACATATCATTCAGGCTTTTTTACTCAGAAATCTCCCCACCTCCGTCTTTCAATAGAGTATTTTTTGTATTTTATTATTCCCTCTTTTCATTTCCTCTTTTTTACAAAGCAACTCACTCCCAACCTATCTCCCTTTCCATCGTTCTCTTCTGTAGAGAAATTGTATTCCTCATTTTTTCTCTTTCATAAGAATACTTATATCTAGGAAACAAGTTCCTTTTCTTCATCCTGTTTCTACACATTTCATATTCTAGCTAGTTCTAATTAAACCACTTCATTAACTATTAATTGTGAATTATTCAGAACCCTGAACTTGTATACTCTGTACATAACATAATAAAAAATATGTTTTTAAGAACAAGGGAGGTTTTAAAAAGAATATTTACCCATTTGGTTGAAAAAAAGCTTGAAAGCCTTGTAATTGTTTATGCTTGACTTAAAAATACTTTCTATTTTCAAAGTTTAAAACTATATTATTTTTTAGTATGTTTAGTGTTCTGTTCTTTTTATCCACAGACTGAGCAAATCTTTCATGAATCAATCAGTAAGTCAGTTTTTTCTAATTTCTAAAATAAGATCATTTCAGGGTTTATTCTTCACCGTGGAAGCTACCTCAGGAACATGTGGAATATCATGGACTTTGTGGTTGTAGTGACAGGGTAGGTCTCATACTTTACACCTCTCTGTACATGACACTGCTGGAAACACTTCTAACATTTTGTTTGTATTATTAAACTTCGAAAAACATCTGAGAATGAATTTTTTTGTCAGGATTTTTTCCAACAGTGTATACTCAACAATTCCTTGCTTTGTATCCTTACTATTCACTACTTGAAGACAGCTATATAAGTGAATATCCCCCCCTAGCTTAATCAAAACTCAGGACTGTCCATTTTGGGACACTTTGGACATTTTTTTTTGAATTTGTATATTTAATATTGTGTTTCTTATCTCCAGGGCTCTTTATATAAAAATATGACCTTATAAATTCAATTTTTTATTTGAACCATTTAAAAAGTACGTAAAGTATGTCAGGGTCAGAGAGTTGGACTTCTAATTTGGATTTTAGCTGATACAACTATTGCAATTGCTACTCCCATTTTCTTATCTAAAGAGAAATTTTAAAAATGTTCAGACTTGTTTAAAAAAAGTATCCAGAGCCAAAGCTTTCAAAAAATCAAAATGAAACATGCCATCAGTGTCCGAATTAAATGAATTTGAGCCGCGTCTTAAATCCCCCCAAAACCGATTTTAATTGAGCACCGGTTTAAAAATTGAATTCAATTTTAACTATAACCAACCATATTTGAGTTGCGGCTGAAATTTAAGCCGAGGCTCAAATTCTTTAAATTCGGACTTAGGGTGCACAAAATAAAACAAATAGTTTTATCATTTTAGTAAAGTGATAAAGCATTATTCAATAGCACCTTAAATTCAGTTTGTTCATCACCAATTACAGGGTTTCAGTTTTATAATGTGTTACAAACCGTACTTGAAGGTTAGCAAGGATCCATTGATACCAGGGTTGCATGTTAAAGTATGTAAACTAAAATTGTAAAAAAATCAACAAGTGGGCTTGTACTTAATACAGATGATAGATTACAATTTTACTCTGTTTAACGGCTGGACTGGTTCTAAATGGTATAGTACCATTCTTCTCTTACCTTACAGGTGGGTTTGTACATGTTGGTACGAAGGGTTGGAGTGTGAAGTGTTGGTCAGGGGCGTATTCAGGAATTTGTCCATGTTGGGGCTTAGATTTTTTCTTTCAAGGGGGGGGACCTCAGCACCTGTTGGAGCCTGAAAACCCCCTGAAATCAACAGATTTCACTGGTCCAGGGTGGGGCTTAGTCCCCATGGCCCCCCCTGAATACGCCTCTTGTATTGGTACAGTACAGATATAAAGTTACTCTGGTCGAGCCTGTAATGTGTAGGGTTGCAACTGTTTTACTGGGGGATACAGATCAGTCCCTCCCTGTAGATCTGCGAATGCTCCGCTCATTCCGTTGCCTTAGGCCCTTGAAAATGGTTTCAAAGGTCCCCAGTAAGTGTGCCATAAGGATTTTTATACCCAGACAACACGGGTTTTAGATGTAGGGTCAAAGTATTTAGGAATTAAATAATGTATCCTGTAAGCCTACTTTAAAAAGTTAAGTGCACCATAAAATTTTTGGATTAGTATTGTAAGCTGACATTGTATAACATTATGCAACTAATCTAAATGCTAACGTACTGTCACTCAAAGTATTTGAGAAAGACATATTAAAATGGCCTTGAAGTATTTTCTCATAAAAACCAAGCTCCACTTCATTATTTTGTTTAAAACTAGAAAACTTCAGAAATAATCTATTTATTATATTTAAGTTTTTCTTTAAAAAAAATTAGTTATTACAAGGAATACAAATTTTAATTTTGTTTCAGAAAACCCATTTCCTGACTCTTAGATACATTTTTTCTATTTTCTATCAAGGCATTTAAACATTTTTAAAGCTTTTTGCAAAAAAGAAATAACCTTTTAAGTCCAATTTTCAGTTTTTCTTGAACATTTAAAGCAGGCTGGTGGTTGGGATAATAATGGAAAATATATACTCCTTCATGGAAAGATGTTGGGGGGGAAAATCTTGTTGATCAAGTAGCATTGATTTTATGTTAAATCTTTTACAAGGTCAATTCATAGATCATTTCATGAGAAGCTAGATTAGAACTGTAAACAAAGACCGCAAGGAAATGAAACTGGAGATTGGTTTTAACAATTTGGATTTACCAGGACGTTTTAATAACATTTTAAGATCTTCAATACCAATTTAATAAAATAAATGATTTACTCTTGGTTTTTCTAAAAAGTATTGTATCCTGATATAACTTTGTATTCTAACCTATACGATTTAACTACTTCTGACTTGAGAGAAAATAAATATACATTTAATTAGTATTAGCTATATTTTTGAGGCATGAAAATGCTTTAGACAAGTATTGTAACAATAACAAGACAATATAGTATAGAACAATATCTTAATATCAAATAAGATAACATCATCTTTTTTTACCATCCACCAACAAATGTGTAAAAAGAGATGTTAAATCAGTAACATAATACTGTATTCAATTATTTTTGGCGTTTTTACTAACGCTACTTAGATAGTCCAAAACTGCTCGGAACTAGTATTAAATATTTATAAATATAATAAAATATAAATGTTTCAAATTTTCTCAATTTTTCTTTGAAATGAAATAAAAGCAGCAAATAAAAAATTTTGAATAATTTCTAAATTATTAAAACTTGAAGAAACTAAATGGGACTTTAATACAGGAGGAAACTTGAGATATTGATAAATTATTCTTGAACGCTTCAATGCTATCGACTCCTCAACCTCAATTTATTTCTGTTTTGAGAAAAACTATTCAATGCAAATTTTTAATCTGTTTCATTTTCCTTTTATTAATCTGTTTCAAGCCTTACGCTGCCACCATTTGTAAATTTATACAGACAATGTTAGAATGGCATAAAATTCTTTGTTTGTTCTTGCTTTTTTTTCAATCCTTCTTTTGTTTCTGATATAAAAAAGGGGAAAGGGGGGGAAATAAAAACCCCTCACAAAAGTAAAAGAGAAAACATGAGAAAGACAAGATAACAGTTGCAGTAACTTAAAATACATATTTGATATTGGTTCCAAGCATGTCTTGTGAGTATATAGTGGAGTCCTAGGTCCCTGATCTAGGTATATAACTCTGCTCACACCGGAGGATGAAAATATTAAACCTAAAGAGGAGGAGAGTGTAGATCTAAGAACTCTCAGGGCTATCAGGGTTCTGAGACCTTTAAAACTTGTCTCCGGGGTTCCTAGTAAGTGATTTTATAAATAAGTGATTTTAACATCTTCAAATATATTTTTAAAGATATATAAAAGAGCAAAATCTTCAACAATATAAAGACAAAGATGAGCTAATTTGGTGATTTAAAAAGATATCTGTAATTCAGCCATATTTTTAATATGCAGTCGTTATATTAATAAGACAAAGTACATCTTAATTTTTGCTAAATTGCAGAATTTTTAAAGATCCCAAAGGTGAAAGCATTTGCACTTTCATGTCTGCTTGGTTATAGCTGAGCTTATGTTTATCCTTACTCTAACGAAATCACCAATCTCTAAGTTTCAAACAAAACAAAAAACATTCAACAAAGGAATTTAGTTTTCAACTCAAAGTGATTTTATAATCCCCATATCTTTGCAACCCAATGTTGTAGACCATCAATATTTCAAACTAACAATTCTGTAAGATTAAATAATCTAAGTTGGAAATATCAAAGGCTTTCATTTAGGTTGCAAAAATAAGGATTGAATAATTTGAGTTTGTGGAAAAGACTCCATGGTAAATGCAAATTCTTTTCTAAAGGATCTTTTGGAATACTTGTATCAATTCAAGAGGTTGCTCTTTTTATTCTTCTAAAAAGATCTGTTATCTTAAGATCCCCCCACCCCCAAAAAAACTGCAATATTTTCTCTCATATAAGAAAAATAAAAAAACGATTTGGTATAACAAAATTCTAAGCAAAATCATAATCAAACTATTGTTAAAGGTTTTTTATAAGCAATGTAAACATTATTTTACCTTTTCTTAATATTTCATATTTTCAGTAGGTTTTTTTTCAAATTAAGTTTATTTTTTTAAACATGAATGAAAATTGAGGTATTTCTGTTGTGTTAAAATTCAATTGATCAAACCTTTTCCTTCAATTTTTTTTACAGTGATCGCTTTTCTGCCTTAATAGGAAAAATATTGGCAATGTACATATAGCTTTTTTAATTTATCTCATCTATCTGCTGAAACTGCTAAATTTTCTGTAGAAAATATTGATTTTTCAAATAGTAGAACAAACCTACTGTAAAACTGCATAAGCCTACAGGTAGGATGGTAGTTAATTTTAATTAACAAATAATTAGATTTTGATGAAAAAAGTAGAATTTCAACAATGAATATCCAAATTAACACACAGGGATATTTATTAGGCATGACTTCTAAGTTTTTAATTAAAACTTTGTAATAAAAAGAAACTCAAACATGATAAATACATAAGTTGATGCCAGTTGATTAAACCAATTTTACTTTTTTTAAACATTAAATGGATGTCTAAAAGATTTCTGATCTCATGGAGCAAACATAAACATTGTTTCATGTGTTAAAACATTTTCATGTTTTTATTTATTCATTTTTTTCCAGATAAAACTCAGTCTCTATTTTTTTAAAGTTTTAACAAAACCTTGTAAAATGAAGAAATGTCTTTTGTCTGTTCAGATTATAGGATCTTTAACTACTGGATTAAGGCTTTTTATTTATTTATCTGATATAAAATATCTATTTACCTGGTCAAGCGTTGAGGTGGGATTTTATCTTATCGAGATAAATATAAAAAGCACTCAAGCGTCAAAACTCAACTTGTGATAAATATAAAAAATTGGGATAAAGAAAAATATTGTGTTCACTAAGGAATAAAAATCATTTATATCCTTGTGTTGCATGCCTTATAAATATCCCTGTCAGAGGCGTACAAAGGGGTGCAAGGGGGCTTAGCCCTCCCCCTTGGATCAGTAAATATATGGTTTCCAGGGGGTTTTCAGGCCCCAACAGTTTCTAGACCCCCCTGGAAAGAAAGAAAATGACAGCCCCCTGGTAAAATTCCTGTGTACGCCCCTGATCCCAGTATGCTTTACTTCAGTCCAGTGGAATATGAAACTGCAAAAATAATTTTAAAATGAATTTGCCAGTTTTATTTTTAATTTCAAATTGATAAAATATATTTTCTTTAGGTCTACAAGTTGTGTTGAAGTCAATTTTCAAAGCTCTAGCACCATTGATGCAGATCGGACTTCTTGTATCATTCGCCATCCTTATCTTTGCAATCATTGGTCTTGAGTTCTACTCAGGGGCCCTTCATAAAACTTGCTACAGTATAGAAGATTTAGGTAGGTTTATATTTTATATTAATGTATATCATATAGAATATACTAACGGAAGTACCCATCGTCGGGTGTTTGATTGGTTTGGCTGTGTTCGGTGTTTTGTGGAATCTGGAAAATTGTCCAGTAGAACGACCTCCTGCAACAACAATTTATCTGGTGGATATAAAACATATCCAGGGAGGCAAATGTAATATTGTTTTTAGTGTTTTAGTTTGGCTGGCTTTTAGCTAACTTACATACATATATAAATACAATTTATTTGCTCCTATATATACATATGCTCCATATGGCTGAATTTTTTTAAGGAACCTATGGCCACGGGTATACCTAGATTGACAGATTAATTGTGCTGATTTCAATTGTTGGAAAGCTACACTTGTGTCCCTGTGTGGCATTTAGAGCTTGATTAATAGCTAGTGTCTGTATTGACATGCATAGCTAACGAGATCGCACCTAGTGGTATTGGCGTTTATAGTTTACGGTATTGTACTTGTAGCCGTTTGGAGCGTGTCCTGGTTGACTTTGATAGCGGACAGGTTGTACCTGGATATATATGTTTCCAGGACTTGTTATGGATTAGGCGTTTTCTACAGATATATAAATAATATCAATATAATTAAAGGTATATAGTATGTATAGGTTTCTCGTGGAAATAACGGTATGTATAAACATTAAACCCTCTCTAGAGAATGAATGAGTATACATAGTGAAGGGTATTAATAAAAACTGAGTTGAGTATATATTAGAGAAAATATAAATCAATACTACTTCATCTACACTCTACAGGTTTACCAGGGGGGAGAAATGTCGAAAGAGAGTGGCAAAAATTATACTTAAAGGGATTGTTCTCTATTCTAGCTGAAGTATTAAAAAACACCCCATTTTAAAGATAAGCTATTCTCGCCGCTTGGAAATGTCCTTTTAAAGGTTAGAATAGTCTTTAAATTTTTTTTTTTAAATAAACAGAAGTATGTCTTAGGTAATTTATTTGATGATTCATATTTCTTGCATAAACCAGTTTACTCATAAACATTTTAAGGGATTTTAAGCATAATTTTAAGTGACCCTACAATCTACTATAGACTTGAAAAGAATTCAATATTAAAAAGCCAAGATTGAGTGTAATAACAAAGCATGGTTGCACCCACACTATATTTACACAATACCGATACAAACGATTATTGTTGGACCAACTAAAGTTATATAAATAAACACAACATTTGCCTGGGGTGAATGTATGTCCATTCAACTCTTCTGATAAGATGCTTCATGCTAACTGACTCGTCCTAGGGAACTCCAGGGTTAAGATCGCCGACAATCTGCTTTCTCTGCCGACAATCTGCTTTCTCTGCCGGCAAGATAAGATGCTGTTTCACTCCTTGCCCCAGCATAGATGTCACCCTAGCTGCTCCATAAATGGGATCGACTTGCTATCTCTAGATACCATTGTCGGCCTACACTGTTTTGTATCTAAGGTAGCAAACCTACTCAGAGTTTGGACTGGATCTGGATTTTTTTGGCTTCATTCTAAGGTTGCATTTGTTATGTGCATCATTTCTCTGACTGGGAGCAATGCACTTATATCTGATTATGCACATAGGGTAAACCCTTGGTTGGGTTTACACTTCATGATACAATCCCTTTACAATCCTTACACAATCCGTACACAATCCTTGCACAATCCTTTCAAAAACCTTTACAATCATTTAACAGTCCCTTTACAATCCCTTTAAAATTTATTCACAATTCTTTCACAAACCTTTACAATCCCTTTACAATTCCTCTGAAATTCATTCACAATTCATTCAAAGTCCCTTTACAACATCTATTTAAGATTATGAGTTAAAAAGAAAAACCATAAAAGGTCCTGAAAAAAGTAAAGAAAAGAAGTAAAGTTTTATAAAAACAGAAAATGTAAAAAAAAATGAATATTAGAGTAGTGTTAGAGTATATTCACAATAATGATAATGATAATGAGTAAACGGTTATTTTAATAAGGGCGGAAGAAAAGTGAGGTCAAAGGAGAATTTACCTTTCCTGAAGTAAAATTAAAATTTTAAATCAATTATTCTGAAAATTATTTTTTTACAACTATTATTCCAAGGTTAAATGACTGGAATGCGTTAAATCGTGACAGCTTGTATTTTTTAAGATTCAAAGTTTAAATGAATCAATGATACTCTAGATGAAATAGTGCCTGATGGGTCACGAATGATTGTACCCTGTAACGCAGAACCTCCTGAAATAGCGCCTCCAGGTATAGTTTATATGTTTCATCACGTGGATTTAAAAGTTTGATCCTGGTCCAAGCAAAATATGATTTCAACCAGAATCTGACCAATTAAACAAAGATTTTTCGCTTTTTAAAACTTTTTTTGTCGGCAAATGCGTTTTTTGACTCTGCAAGTTTAATTATTTTTAAGCTATAAACAAAAAGGCTGAGAGCCCTGAGTCCGAATTTAATGAATTTAAGCCGGGTCTCAAATCCCCCAAAAACCGGTTTCAATTGAGAGCCGGATTAAATCTTGAAAAATTAAATACAATTTTAAGGGAAACCAACCATATTTGAGCTGCGGCTTAGATTTAAGTTGCGGCTTAAATTCTTTAACTTCGGGCTCTTGTAAGTCCAACCTGGAGTTGAAATCAGAAAGGAGGTCGTAAAGATTTAAGGATTTATGGTTGGTTTGCTAATACAAAGCCATGGGACCAATGTGAATAATTGACCTCAGTTACACTGTTAAATCAAATCATATTGTACTTAGGAATAAAATTTGTTCATGTTTTAAATCACTTCTTATTGGAGAGAGCTAGGAGTAGAACAATAATAGTTTTGAAATGAATGTGTAGCCGGATAAGCTGCTATTTTCATACTTGTGCATACTTGGTCAAAAAAACGCCGAAATAAGATTTTTGTCGCTTCCGAATGGAGAACTCAACGTAATTAATTGAATCCGTCATACTTTAAGAAATGCAGATAATTTTCCTCTGAATGGATTAGTATAACAAATTTTACGATTATTTGAATGGACAATTTTTAGAAAAATGGCAGGTTAGTTCAGTAATCCTTAAACACTTCTCTATTATCGTAAATTCCAATCTGTTTGAATTAACATTTATTAATTTATTATTTATCTATTTGGCTTAGACATTTTCATTAGGGAGCATGTCAATATTATACTATATTTATATTTTTATACTATTTTTATACTATTTTTATACTATAGTATGTTTCTATGTCTAGGGTCCAAATTATGGAATATTATACTATATTTATACTATTTTATACTATAGTATGTTTCTATGTCTAGGGTCCAAATTATGGAATAACTTCGTTTGATAATATCCTGTATGCTATGTTAACTGTGTTCCAGTGTATCACTATGGAGGGATGGACAACCCTTCTTTACTGGGTAAGAAGATATTTCATTTATCAATATTAAAGGGACGGTTATGTAAGGTAGTTAAACTGCGTATGCATTGTTGTGGACAAATTCTTTCCACAAAGTCTTGTTTTCAAATCTCTATATCTTTTCAACCCAATATTTTATACCTTTGATATTTCAAAATATGAATTCTGTTAGATCAAGAAGTCTAAGTTTGAAATATCAAAGGTTATATTTCATCATCACTAAGTTGCGAAGTAATAGGGATTAGACAATTTAAGTTTGTGGCAAAAACGCATTTCCTTTATCAGGATTCCAGTCATGATTTGTGTACCCATTGAGGTATTATTTACTTTCATAACCTTTGTCTATTTTTAACTGCACTTTTTAAGAGACTATATGCGTAATTTTAGGTGGCATCCCAACTATAAGAAGCATGCACGATTTACAACAGTTTCCTTTCAAGTTTTGATGAAAATATTTTCGTTTTACGATCTAAAATTTTGTAATTTCTAATTGTGGGTTCTCTTTTAAGGTGATTTGCGCATTTTACGATTTTTAATACAAAAAACTGCCATATCTTCTATCAGATAAATGTTAAAAGGGCACATGTTTATTATTAAATAGAGGGTTAAACTTTAAATTACAAGGTCTCTCTAACTGGGAAACAGATAAACAACGTCTTATAAAAATAAGAAGAATTACATTTTTTAATTCCAAGCTTCTCTCTGGCATTTTTCTAGAAAAATAAAATTAAGTGTTTTTCACAAACTTAATTTTAACACATCGCTTGTTTCATGTCATTAATCTTTCTTTTTCACATGAACTTCAATAAACCTAAATAACAGTTTTACAAAAATTTTTATGTTTTCATCTTAAACTGACAATTAATACATGAGTATGTATTTCTGAATGTGATTGTAGACTTAATTAAGTTACAATTTTTACCACTTTGTCCTTTAAACCTTTATCACAAGTAATATTCATATTAAATCCCTTCACAGCCCCTTTACAATCCCTTTTCAATCCATTAACAGCCCCTTTACAATCCCTTTTCAATCCATTAACAGTCCCTTTACAATCCTGACGTAATCCTTTCTAAGTTCCTTCACAATCCCTTAACAAATCCCTTAACAGTCCCTTTACAATCCTTACACATTCCTTTCAAAGTTCCTTTACAATCCCTTTAAAGTTCCTTTACACTACCTTTGCAATCCCTTAACAATCCCTTAACAGTTCCTCCACGGTCCCTTTACGATCTCTTTACAATCCCTAAACAGTCCCTTTAAAATCCCTTTTCAATCCTTTCAAAATCATTTCAAAGTGCCTTGGCAATCCCTTCACAATATCTTTACAGTCACTTTACAATCCCTTTAAAATGCATTTACAATGCCTTTTCAATCCCTTTAAATTACCCTTACAATCCCTTTAAACTTCCTTTACAATCCCTTTACAATCCTTACACAATCCGTACACAATCCTTGCACAATCCTTTCAAAAACCTTTACAATCATTTAACAGTCCCTTTACAATCCCTTTAAAATTTATTCACAATTCTTTCACAAACCTTTACAATCCCTTTACAATTCCTCTGAAATTCATTCACAATTCATTCAAAGTCCCTTTACAACATCTTCACAATCCCTTTACAGTCCCTTCATAATCCCTTTACAGTCCCTTTACAATCCCTTTACAATCCCTTTACAATCCCTTTATTATCCCTTCACAATCCTTTTACAATCCCATCACAATCCCTTTTCTATCCCTTAATATTCCCTTCAAAATCCCTTTAAATTCTCTTTACAATCCCTTAACAATCCCATAAAAATCCCATAACAGTACCTTTACATTCCCTTTCAATCCCTTCACATTCCCTCTACAATCCCTTTAAAATCCCTTTAGAATTCCTTTACAATCCTTATACAATCCTTTAACAATTCTTTCAAAGTCCCTTTTACAATCCTTTCACAATTCCTTTACAATACCTTCCCAACCCCTTTACAATATCTTTACAATACCTTTACAATACCTTTACAATACCTTTACAATACCTTTACAATATCTTTGCAATACCTCAACAATACCTTTACAATACCTTTACAATACCTTTACAATACCTTTGCAATACCTTTGCAATACCTTTGCAATACCTCAACAATACCTTTACACAATACCTTTAAATTTTGTTTATTTCAGTTTAATGATGCACTGGGAAATCAGTTTAGTTTTATCTACTTCGTTCCTCTTATTGTGATAGGTATGACTATTTTTCTGATAGATTTAAATTTAATTTTGATACTTTTAAAATTGCTTCTTTTACTCAGTATACTACTTATTACTTATTTTAGGGTGCTTTCTGCTTTTTTATTCCTGACATTTATCTTATATATACCGTGTGTGTTTTTTCTTGCTTTCTTGTCAGCAGTTCTTTCATTCTTGCCTTTAGTTAGCAAAAATTGCCTCGCTTTCCTTCCATTTCGATTTCTTTTTTGTGGTGTCCTCATTTCCCTCGGGTGTATTTTCATTCTCCTATTTCATTCTGTCTTTTCTTACGTTTACTTATGTTTTTATTTGCTCTGTCTCTTTTTCAAGAATTCTTTGATCTTTTTCTTTTAATCCTTTTTCTCCTTTTGCTTTGAAAACTTACGCCAGGGGAGGAAAGATTCAAACTTACTATTGATTTCAAGATATAACACTCAGTGTCAGGTTTGACCAAACTACGATTTTGGATTTACCTTTCCTGTATTTAGGAGAATTTAGAAAATAATTATATTTCAGGTTCATTCTTCATGCTGAATCTTGTGCTTGGTGTTCTAAGCGGGTAATTATATTCAATGTCAATTATGTCACGTGTTGGATCCATCCGCTTAATTATGTCACATATTGGAACCATCCAGTCAATTATGTCACGTATTGGAACCATCCAGTCAATTATGTCACATATTGGAACCATCCGGTCAATTATGTCATGTATTGGAACCATCCAGTCAATTATGTCACATAATGGAACCATCCAGTCAATTATGTCACATATTGGAACCATCCGGTCAATTATGTCACGTATTGGAACCATCCAGTCAATTATGTCAAGTATTGGAACTATCCGGTCAATTATGTCACGTATTGGAACCATCCGGTAAATTATGTCACGTATTGGAACCATCCGGTCAATTATGTCACGTATTGGAACCATCCAGTCAAATATGTCACGTATTGGAACTATCCGGTCAGTTATGTCACGTATTGGAACTATCCGGTCAATTATGTCACTTATTGGAACCATCCAGTCATTTAAGTCACATATTAGAACCATCCGGTCAATTATGTCACATATTGGAACCATCCAGTCAATTATGTCACATATTGGAACCATTCAGTCAATTATGTCACTTGTTGGATCCATTCGATCAATTATGTCACGCGTTGGAACCATCCGGTCAATTATGTAAAATGTTGGAACCCTCCGGCTAATTATGTCACGTGTTGGAACCATCCGGTCAATTATGTCATGTGTTGGAACCATCCGGCCAATTCAACTTTGTTTGGGAAACTCGAACGGAGCATCAGTAGGCTTTTTTTAATATCTCGGACAATCTTCCAGTGATGACATTTTTACCCTCGGCCTCAACTTTATATTCAAAAATATTTATAAATATTATTCTCTTTTTGAGTACCTGTCTGTTTGTTTAATAGTCATAACTCACGAACTCCTGGACCGATTTGCCTCAAATTTTGATTGAGGAACTCAATATAACTACGTGGATGTTCTTAGTCTGGTTTAACCATTTTACCCCTATCACAATTGGGAGTGTGTGTGTATTTTCCTGCCCCCCCCGGTGTGATTTTTGCTTAATAAATTTAAAACGGTTTACAATAGAACGTCTTTACTTTCTCAACTTAATTTGTGAACAAATTTTGAATTTTTTTATGCATAGGGTAGGGTGGAGAATAGTCAAACGGCGGGTCGGTGTTTCAAAAAATCAGAAATGGTTAAAAAAAATTTTACTAACTTTTTTTACTAACGTAATAACATGCGCCACATGTTACAATTTGTATAAACCAAAATATTTAATTTTTATAATATTTCCGACGTATTTTTTGAAGTTTTTTAAAATAATCCCTGGCACCCTAACTAAAGGTATACCTAGTTTTGAGCATCCCTTGACAAGTTAGACTAGAGACATGTATCAAACTCCCCTATCCCAACTCTAAGGACTAAGGACTAAGCTAAGTTCCGAAGCTAGGATTTAAATTAAATCCCCTTTTTCATAGAGAGTTCAGTAACGAGAGAACACGTGTAGAAAGGCGGGAAACCTTCAGAAAGTTGCGAATGCGCGAAAACTTTTCCCGCGCTTTCGAAGGATATTTTCAATGGATTTCTAAAGCAGGTAGTTATTGTGCTGTTTATACTTTCAAAACATACATAGATACATAGATGCATAGATACATAGATACAGTTATCATCTGTTTATCCAAATATTTTTACATAGATGAAACCCTTTTATATTCTTGTGCTCTTGATCCCAACAATGACATATTTAACCTTTCCCAAAACATATTTTTTATTAAGTAACATATCAATAATGTTAAGCCGATAAATAACAAGATCAGAGATATGTTGTTTAATCAACTTAATATCCTTAACTTTATAACATAGTAAATTTTTTATATCCCAATATGTTGTTTTAAATTTGTTCTTATTAAACAAAACATGCATGAACCTTATACAATAATATATTTGTGCTGATTCAGTGGAAGGGAGGTGTTATTAAAAACCTTTATTTTGTAAAACTTTACCAGGAAATATTGATTTTCTATCTACTAAGTGGATTATATAGATTATCTGAACATTTTTTCAACATACTTAAATATTTGATAAACAAATAAACAAGATATATTCCTTTATAAAAGCTTTTATTTTGGTATGCAGCCATTTTCATTTAATCCCGCCCCTTTAAAAAATAATAATAAAAAATAAAAATAATTTGTTATTTTTTACAAAGGAATGTCATTTACTACAGCCCTCTGGTTTATCATTGAATCCCTCAGGGGTTTAAATTTCCATTAATTCTAATTTGACTGAGAGTAAATGAAACATTTATCACCTTTTTTAACAGCCTCAGACCAATACTTTTTGAGTTATGTAAAAAAAACTACAGGGGGGGGTCAAATTGACCCCCCCCCAGCGGGAATAGGGTTAAGCATTATTTCAACCTAAAACTTAAAATTTTTAATTAAAATATTTGAAATGGTTTTCGATCAAATTCGAATTCAGCATTAGATTTTGACGAAAACGAGGTGTAACATGTCATTTTCAAAACAAACTTTCGATCCGTGTAGCAATTTCTCCAAAATATAACCGTTTGATTAAAATCATATGCAAAATTTATATGCTTTGTTTTGCAATACGTCTTTCTGCTCAAACCCGCGGTGGGCGGTTAGTTAGTTTCTAAAAATTCATCCTTAAAGCATATTTTACACTGTACAGTGTACATGTAACGCGCTTACATTGTGTAGAATGTATATCAAATACACAATGTATATCAAATACTTAATCATGAACTAATGCAAAGTTGATTCCTACAGTTGTATTGTTATAATCCATAGCATTGCAGGAGAGGGGGGGGGGGTTGGTTGGTTGGTTGGTTGAATTTCATAGATTCATGCTTTTATTTACAAAAACATATATAAATAAATTTTCAAACGAACAACATCTAACATTACCGTCATTTTTGATAGCATTTTCGCCACTAGACTTATTTTATAAATTTGAAGAGATAATTTAGAATTCACAGTGAGACCCAATAATAAACATGGTGTGACAGCGAATATAAGTTGAAAATATGCTTATTGTTAACAAATTCCTAGATTGAAGGAAAACTTTTTTATTTTGTTTGAACTAGTGCTTTGTCAGACGCACTAGAATTGTTTCTTGTGACTTACTGTTGTTCACATAGATTAAAAAATACATTATATTTTACATAGATTACAGAAGCCATAAATCGTTTCAGGAACAGAATCAAATTTAGTAATCAAAAAATTCTAGAATCAAATGTTTTAACATTTTTTATTCATTTATTTATTTATTTATTAATTTTATTTTTTTTTAAATCGGCCAAGTTAAAAAAAAGATTCTGAACCATATTACATAGAATAGGTCAGGTAGTTATCGATTAGAGTAACCAAAAAGAAAACTTGAAAGGGGGGGGGGATCACAAAAGAAGTTTTTATGGAACAATGATTTGTGTGATGTATATACATGTTCCCCCCCCCCCTTCCAAACTCCAACCCATTTAAATTTTTATTGATCCATAGTCATTCTGTTATAGCCTATAGATGAGCATGAAAAAGGTAAAGTTAAAATTTCGAACAATTAGAAATAAAAATTTTGCCAATTCTAAAAAAAATATTTCTAACTGTTCGAATTTCATCCAATTGCATGCTTTATTAAATATATTTTTCGTCTGTTGCTTACGCATTATTTTGCATTCAAAAACATTAAAATTTATAATATTGCTTCATGGTTTCTTTAAACTGACATGACAATGGGATATTTTATTTAAGTTAAATTGAATAATATATGATATGATATGATAAATGTATGACAGAAAAGTGATGCTTTTAAAAAAGTTTTGAAAAATAAAAAATATTAAAAAATTAAAAAAATCTACATATCTTTTATGTTGTGATATGAATATGTAGGTTGGGTATTATTATGCAGTATAAGTTAAAAAATGGTATTTTTTTCTTTCACTGCTTTTAACTTTTAGGGAAAACTAGGACTAAAACGTAATTCGCTTTACAGGCTATATTCTAAAAACAGTAATGCAAAGCAGGAAAACCTTTTCTTAAAATCTTTTTCAAGACTGAAGGAAAAGGCTTTATGTTAGTAAACAGGGTGTTCCACTTCTAAACAAATATTATGTGAAGCCTCATTTTATGCTGAAATGGTGATAAAAAGCAGTACAGCCCTCGGAGTCTGGTTTGATTTGATAGCTTTGCTTTTTTGGTGATATAAAATTAAAAAAAATGGTTTTGTTAGAAGTGGAACCTATTTTATAATACCCTGATTAGAATAAGTATTTTCAGACAGTTTTCTTAAAGAGCCTAAAACTTTTTACAATATTAAACAAATCAAATTAAAAAAAAGTCAGCCCTTTAAAATTAAAGTTTTTGCTTAAATGTATCCTCAAATTAGGCCGTATTATTTTTTGTTATGATACAACAGCCTAATTAATTTGTTTGTTTAAGGTTTTAGGCTTAGGGGTCAAACATGACAAAATCCCCAACTTGAGGCGCTTAAGAATCTGGAGCCAGGACGTTTTCGGCATTCTGCATGCTGTTGCGCTATGCTCTGAAGGCGGTCGAGGGGTTCAATGTCAGGATTCCCTTTGAGACCTTTGCATTATTTCTTATTTCTTATTTCTTATTTAATAATAGGCCTCTATCACTTTAAAAAAAAAATTAAATTTCTGCGTTTTCCTACAAATTTTTCAGGCCAGTTCTTGATTCAGTCCTTATTTCAAACGAACCTCAATTTATAACCCCCCAACTTGAGTTTTCTAGATCTAAACGCTACACTTTTGATAATATTCCATTTTTTCTTCTAATTTTTTATCTGCTTTACGCTTCAAAGCACCGAATATTAAAATAAACTGACAGTAGCAAACCAGCAAAAAAGAAAATGCTGCTCAAGGAGCGCATTTTTTAACTCAAAGAAAACTGGGTAAAAAATAGCGTTAACAAATGACTCCAGTACGTATTTGACTGACTTGAGTATGTAGCTATTCATACAAGACTTAAAACCTAACTATTTTAGTATTTTTTTTTTTACATATTTTGCTCCGAATTTATAAAAATAAACCAATATTTCTTTAGAGGAGGCCATCTTGAATGAGGAAAGAACTACAGAAGAGGAGAGAAGGTAAAATAGTAAGGAAAAAAATATAAACTTTAAAAAAATAAAGGAGGGGGTAGGGTGGGATGACCTAAACATATGTTATTTGTAAATATTGAGACTAATCAGCTGATGTCAGTTTGCTGATCACTCATTGGTCGAATTTACGCCTAATCTCAACTTTTTGAGATAAAAGGGATAGGTTAAAGAGGAAGTATTCTGTTTAACCGTGGGGTATGAGTAGGACTGGGCGTGTTCCTACTTTTTGAAATCGTTCGTTCTGTTTTGTTCCGTATGTTCCCGTGAAAGAACGACGCCCAGTCCTAGATATGGAGTCAAGATTCAGGCTCTCCTTGGGTATTTAAAAAAAATATACGTCAGTATTTTTTTCATTTTCTTTTTCAGTAATTTTCTTTGTTAAAAATTCCAATATATATTGCCTAGGTATATATTGGAGGCCCGGAAACGAGCTCTAGCTAAGAAAAAGAAATTAAGAACTCTGGGTAGAAGAGCCAGGAGCAGAGATTCAGATGAAGATCAGGAGGAGGAGGATGGTGAGTACAGTTGGGCGCGGCGTGGGGAACGTTTGACTTTTTTCATTTTGTTCGTTCATCGTTCTTGAACGACCCATTTCGTTATATTTTTCAATCGTTCAAAAACAAATTTATATAGTTCTTTTTAAAATTTTCGATCATTTTCTTTCTATTTCGTTCGTTTCTTACTGAACGATCGTCGTGCCTAAAAACGACAATTTTGCAGAGTATTTCATCTCACCACAAATTTAACACAGTGCACAATGTAAATTGCAGCGGAGTATAAGTGGGTTTCTATATTACACACATACCTGTATTCTGTACTAGACGTGCACACAAAGGGTTTAAGGGACTGTTGTAAATCTGGGATTGTCCTCTTTACATAGAGGTCAGTTTAGAAATAACGCTTACACCCTTTAAAAGCTCCAAGAGGAAAAAAGTTCAATTTATAACAATGCCCGATTCTTAAAATGGTAAAACGGACGTGTGGGGGGGGGGAAGCGAGAAAGATTTATTGTATTAACAAGAAAAATTATGAAAAAAAAATTATATTCATTGTTTAAGTGTTACAAAAGAGGAACAGGGTATCTAGCGGGGGCGTACTCAGGAATTTTTCTGGGGGGGGGGGTTACATTTTTTCCTATCTAGAAGTGAGGGGCTCAGCAGTCAGCACCCATTAGTATTAGTGCTTTTTATTGGCAGAGGCCCAAAGGAGTTACACGCATGCCGCTTTTAATTACAAGCAACAGCTCGGCCCAGAAAGTGTCCTAACCTAGCCTAACCTTAAAATATACTAATCTCTCTCTTTCTTGTAGTTCAACGTGGCAAGCACGCGAGTAACTCCTTTGAACCTTTCTGCCCTTTTTATTGACCGGAAACTAAAAGTTAAAAACGATTTTTAAATATAATTTTTATATTTGCCCAGAACTGCTGAAGGATGACAAGGACAAGGATAAAAAGAGAGCTGCAACCCAGGCTGCCTTCAAGAGAAAATTTAAGAAAAATTCAGATTTCTGGGTTTATGAGAAGAAAATCAGACTTGTTGTAAGAAAGGTATTAACGAGAAGAAAATCAGACTTGTTGTCAGAAAGGTCTTAACGAGAAGAAAATCAGACTCGTTGTAAGAAAAGTATTAATGAGAAGAAAATCAGACTTGTTGTAAGATAAGTATTAATGAGAAGAAAATCAGACTTGTATTAAGAAAATGAAATGCTAGAAGAAAATCGACTGAACGGAAAGGTATTTACTAGAAGAAAATCAAACTTGTTGTCAGAAAGGTATTAACNTAGGCTATAAAGCAGCAATGGTTCTATTGGTCTGTAATGTTTAGGCTATAAAGCAGCAATGGTTCTATTGGTCTGTAATGTTTAGGCTATAAAGCAGCAATGGTTCTATTGGTCTGTGATAATCCTAGTTTTCCTCAACACCATGTGTGTGGCGGTTGAGCACTATAACCAACCGGAATGGCTTTCACAATTTCTTCGTAAGTTTTAAAATTTAAAAAAACCTAAGAAAAGTATATTTACACTTTCCTTTTTTTCTAACAATAACACTTATTTTTTAATTGTGTACAATATAATGTCAAATAGCACCTGTGCAATACATATGTAACTGTGCAGTTCATTTTAATGAGAAAAAACAAGATGTCAGTTCCAGATATTAGCTTTTATTCTTCTTTCTTCCTTTCAAAGCAAGTTAATAACAAATTATTTTATTTCTTAAAAGCAAATATTTTCAACATTATGTCTGAAAACTTACTTTGATAAGAATGAGAAACCAACTTAATATTGTTTGAGCTTGGATTTAATTAGTAAACTCTAATATATTCTCTTTAAATGTGTAATACTTAAATACTTATACACTACACATTTCATACAATACACACTAATCATACAATACAATATGTTCTTCCTACAATACACAGTAGTAATACAATGCAATATGTTCTTCATACAGTACAATATGTTCTTCATACAATACAACATGTTCTTCTTACAATACACACTATTTATACAATACAGTATGTTCTTCTTACAATACACCTTGTCAACAGTACAATAAGTTCTTCATACAATACACACTATTAATACAATACAATATGTTCTTACAATACAACTTGTCATACAATACAGTATGTTCTTCATGCAATACAAACTATTAATACAATTCAAAATGTTCTTCATACAATATGTACACTAATCTATATATAAATTTGGCTTGTCTGTCTTTTTGTTTGTTTGTCTGTTTGTTTGTATCCAATAAACGTCAAAACGGTCGAACCGATCGGGCCCAAATTTTTTGTGGGACATCACGTGCCCACAGGGTAGGTTTATGAATGATTGAAATTTTAAATATTTGTCTGCATCAAAATTCGATCTTCATTAAATTTTTGAAAATTTTGAAAATCCACGAAATTTTTTGTGAAAATCCGCGAATTATTTTTGTTTTGTTTTACGATGTACACAAAGAGAACATGTTCACAATTAATTTAGAAGATGGGCGCGAAGCGCCCTCTAAGGCTAGTCATACAATACTTTCTTTATACAATACATTCTTCTTACAGTTCACATTATTCATACAATACTATATGTTCTTTTTACAATACACACTATTCATACAATACAATATGTTCTGTATACAATACGCCTAGTGATACAATACATACTATTCATACAATACTATACTTACTGCTTACAATGCACACTTTTTATAAAATATAATATGTGTTTCCTACAATACACCTAGTATGTAAACAATACAAATTATTATGATTTAAAAAAATACATTTTAAGTAATTCTATTTCTTAAATCTAGGCGAGTGTATCTTTCTGTTAGTTAGATCTGGCGGAGTGTATATTTCTGTTAGCTAGATCTGGCGGAGTGTATATTTCTGATATTAGATCTGGCGGAGTGTATATTTCTGTTAGCTAGATCTGGCGGAGTGTATATTTCTGATATTAGATCTGGCGGAGTGTATCTTTCTGTTTTAAATCTGGCGAAGTATATATTTCTGATAATTAGATCTGGCGGAGTGTAACTTTTTGTTTTAAATCTGGCGGAGTGTATATTTCTGTTAGTTAGATCTGGCGGAGTGTATCTTTTTGTTTTAAATCTGTCGGAGTGTATATTTCTGTTAATTAGATCTGGCGGAGTATAGCTTTCTGTTTTTATATCTGGCCGAGTGTATATTTCTATTTTAGACCTAGTGGAGTATATCTTTCTGTTTTGAGATCTAGCGGATTGTATCTTTCAGTTTTTAAATCTGGCGGAGTAAATCTATCTGTTTTTTAAGAGTATATCTTTATGTTTTTCAGATTTAGAGGAGTATAGTATATCTTTCTGTTATTTTAATCTAGCGGAGTTTATCTTTCTGTTTTTAGATTTAGCGGAGTATATATTTCTGTTTTTAGATCTAGCGGAGTATATCTTTCTGTGCTTCTTTATCTGCGAAACAGTGGTTAGGATGTGGGCCCTGGGACCTTCAATATACTTTGAAGCTTCTTTTAACAGGTAACCAGTAAATACAGTGGCATAGTGTAAGACAATCAATCGTTTAAACTTAACAATTTTGATAATATTTAATTAATATTTAAAATGTCCACATCGATTATTGATATCAAGCATTGATAATTAACGTTTCTCCACACAATTTCCTACCTTTGGTAACTAAATGTTGATTGCACCGTTTTTATATAAAAACGTTGTTGTTAAACAATAAAGGTAACAACACCACGCACCTCTGCCCCTTTAGAAAAAGTAAATTCAACCTATGTGAAGCATAAAGTCTGTCCGCGTCAACCTTGATGCACCAGCTAGTCCTGTCCATAGAGCTAGGTACAGTACAAACTGGGAACGGAAAGGTTGACTCGGCTCAGAAATTCAAATATACTACGGCTGCTTGTGAGCCGAAAAGAGGAAATAACCGAATTGATTTATACATAATTGAGACCAAAATTAATAAATAGATTGAACCGGCGCACACGTTGTTCAAAGTCGTTTCACTATAATGCAACTTTTTTCGTTATTTAGTGAATCTGGCCCCGGCCCTGTCAGATCTTGTAAGTTAATACAAATATGATTTATTTGTTTAGATTTGATTGCCTTGTCATTAGTGGAAGTGTTTTCGAAGTGCTTTGGACCCATTTCAAGCCAAAAGCTGGATCATTCGGTCTGTCTGTTCTTAGAGCACTTCGGCTTCTTCGAATATTTAAAGTTACAGTGTAAGTAATACATTATGTAAGATTAGCTTGGGAACCCAGCTATTAAACCACTTAATTTTAAATCCTTGAAGACATAGAATAAGAAGGTTCTTGATTTATAAACATAATAACACATATGATTACTTTACATATATAAATAATACATGTAATTAGCTTAGCTACATATGTAATGCATATAATTAGCTTGGGAACCCAGCTTTTCTTGGAAACTTATTGTTTGCTTCAAAAGTTAACCCTAATAACTTAGAACTGGTACACCAATTTTTGTTTAGGGAATTTGGTAGCACAACGGGAATTTTCTTAGCTTGGCTTTGAAATTCTAAGTTACGTGGATTGACTTTTATTGCGAAAGTTTAATTCCCAGTCAAAGCTGTTTGTTTGTGTCCAATAAACGTAAAAACGGCTGAACTGAACCGATCAGGCCCAAAGGTTTTGTGGGACCTCACATGGCCCAGGGAAGGTTTATGGCCAATCAGACTTTAAATATGTAATCTTAAAATATTTCTATCTTAAATTATTTAATTTTGTAAAATTTTGAAAATGCGCAAAAAAAATATTATGAAATCCGTAAATTTAAAAAAAAATGTATACTGTACAAGAGAAGATGCGATCACAGATAAAGACACAATTAAAAGTTAAAAAAGAAGATGGGCGCGAAGCGCCTTAAAGGCCCAGTATATATATATTATGATATAGTATAGTATCCACATAGATTCCCTTTGCACGCAGTTTTCTAATTATTGACTAATTAGAAGATGAATGACAAAGTATATCATATTAATATTGATTTCTGCAACATACATTTTTACATCAAATTAGTTATTGTTGGATGTTCATTGTTCAATGTACATCATGATAATGTAAACTTTGAGATATTTAAGTTACTAAATACTTCTGGTTATTCAGCCAACTTTGTCTATTTCCAGGGGCGCAGCGCAACTAGACATTCAGTTAGGGGGGGGGGGGCAAAATTGCCCCCGCCTTAAACATTTTTTTGGGGGGGGGCAAGAATATACGGCAGCAGTTAGGCTCGGAGACGAATGGGGTTTGTGTGTGTATATGATTAAACTCAATAAACTAACGTTCAATTATTTTTTTTTTACGATCAGAGCTCTAAAATTTGCTCAGGTTCAGGATTCATGAATCACTAAAACAAGCCTTATTAAGGAAGGGGCAAGCCCCCCCCCCCCCTTAATCAGGCTGTTTTCATTTTACTTTTTGATTTTATTTCATTTGTCGGGGTTTCCATCTTAAATGAGAGACACAAAATAATTTTTTTGGATATATAGATCCTTTATTAAAGCGCCATGATCATTGTACAGCTATCTGCCAAAACCCTAGCCAGTGCTTATGATACATTTTATTTTGATACGGATCCGGATCCGGATCCGGATCCAGGGCATGAATAACAAGTAAATTTTTGTGTCGCTTATTTTTACGCTTAAACTCAATGAACTATTTAGAAAATACAGAATTTGTGATAATCGTTCATTATTTTACAGTTCGGTATAAAAAATATTTTTTAGCTAGTTATGGTTGATATTTGCCACTGCAATTCCATTTTAACCTAAAAAATTAATCACAAATTACAAATCTGTCAGTATTCATCTAGTCTTACATAAGAAATAAATTTGAATTATTTCTTTCCCCTGATATAATTTCAGAATCTTTAAAATAAGATTTATATATACATAGTAAACTATATTTATATGTCCTTTATTCATGTTTATATCACTAAATATTTTAAATTTATATATATGTTTATCTATTTGTAGATATTGGTCGAGTTTAAGAAACCTAGTTGTATCCTTGTTGGCCAGTATGAAATCAATTATTTCCCTTCTTCTCCTTCTCTTCCTCTTTATCCTCATCTTCGCTCTGCTTGGAATGCAGGTTTATAATATTGCTTTTCTTCTTCTTCTTTATATCTTTAATTTTTGTTTTTAACTTCTTCTCCTTCTCTTCCTCTTTATCCTTATCTTCGCTCTGCTGGGGTGCAGGTTTAAAATCATATTTTTTTATCTTCTGTTTACAGATCTTTATTCTCATCTGCATAATTTTAATTTTCTACTTATTTAAAAAAATTTGTTTCTTTTGTCAGGTTTTTTGTGATCTTTTTCATATTTAATCTCGATCTTCTGTCTTAAATATCCAAATCTTTTTGTTTAAAAGTTTTAACGTCAAGCTAATTCATCTTAATCTTTTACATATTGATCTTCATTTTCATCCTTTTAACTTATGTTTTCTTAACATTCTTCTTTTTTCGCTTCATCTTATTCTTTCCTTTTTGTGCTTTTTTCTACATTTTCTAAATATTCTTCCAAAATTTTTGTTCTTGATTTGGTTTTTAGTTATATCTTTATAAACTAAGAATTTTAATTATTTTTCTGCTTTAGTTTATTCTGTCATGTTTTCATCTTTATTGTTTTTTAAAAATCAAAATCTATTTTATAAATTTATTATTCTGAAATTTGTAATAACTGTTTAGTTGTTCGGAGGCACATTCAACTTTGAGAGTGGTACTCCTGCAACTAATTTCGATTCATTCGCCATAGCTATGCTTACAGTTTTCCAGGTAAATTATTAACCTCAAAGAAATTATAAAAATTCAGAGTAATCCCATCCCAAACTAGTTTAAAAGATAATATAAACCTTATATCCAAGCCGAGTTGAACAAAACTACACCATACATTTGATAAAAATGGCTAAAACTAATTATTGAAACAAGAAATGTCAACTTTAAACTAATAATAAGGTGTGGAAATTGGTTTTGTCTCGAAAACGCGACAATGAGTCAAATTCAGGCTATGTTCGAATATGAAAAACCTGACATTATCTTTAAAACTGTCAAGGGATTTCATATTGATTCTAGAAACTAGTTTTAAATTGTGAATTGTTGTTCTTGTCATGCTTAATAAAATGTTGGTTACAGTTTTAATTATCGACTCTTGATATGGGATGGGATCCGAAGAACTCTTGTCTCTAAATTTTAACTCAGTGTTAGAAATGGGCCAAGTTTTAGTTTTGGAACTAATGTCCCCTGAATTTAAAATAAAATAAAATGCTTTAAAGATGAAGGAAAGGAAAAGAATACAGGAATAAATAACAAATATTAATATTAAGATGAGCGAAATAAGATCATGCAGGGAAGATAATGAAAATGAGGAAATAAAGAATATAAAGTAATTGAAGATTATGTATTAGATGTAGGATACAATAAGTATATAAATATTATGTATTAGATGTAGGATACTATGTATATAAAGATTATGTCTCAGATGAGGTTACTAAGTAAGTAAAGATTATGTAGTAGATGTAAGATACTATGTATGTAATGATTATGTATTAGATGTAGGATACTATGTATGTAAAGATTATGTATATTATATAGGATACTATGTATGTAAAGATTATGTATATTATATAGGATGCTTTGTATGTAAAGATTATGTATATTATATAGGGTACTATGTATGTAAAGATTATCTATATTATATAGGATACTATTTATGTGTATGTAAAGATTATGTATATTATAAAGGGTACTATGTATGTAAAGATTATGTATATTATATAGGGTACTATGTATGTAAAGATTATGTATATTTTATAGGATACTATGTATGTAAAGATTATGTATAAGTATATTATATAGGGTACTATGTATGTAAAGATTATGTATATTATATAGGATACTATTTNTAGGTAAACTGAACCTTGCAGTACTATTCCCCTTCCCCACCTTCTCCCATTGAGCCTTTGAGTTGAACTCAACAAACCCCTTAAACCTACCCAACCATCCTAGTCCAGTTTTCCATCTGCCCCGTATACAAATACTATGTATCCCTTTTCCCCACCAGATCTGACCTTGAAAAGCAAAACAAACATACTTCACCGGAGTGAGCAGAAACCTGTACACCGTACAATAACATGATTGTAAATATTTACATAACGCTAGATGTATGAAGACCATATCTGGGAGTTAAGATAAAGCATTTTAAGTATAAAAGCATTACTTCAGAATATCTAGGGCAATTTAGGTTTAACAAAATTATAAAATTTTTATGGCCGGATACAAGATTAATTTATGCGTTGAAGATATAATTAATTAAGAGCTATATGTGTAAAGATAAACCCTGGTATTTAAGTTTTCATTTCTTAGTTAACCTACAATAGTAAATATTTAAGTGAAACACCCTGTAAAGGCGGTATATGGTACCAGAGTAAATAATCAGAATCACCCTGTATATGTGGTCTATGGTACCTGTGTGTATAATCAGAGCCACCCTGTATATTTGGTATATGTGTATATTTCTGATATTAGATCTGGCGGAGTGTATATTTCTGTTAGCTAGATCTGGCGGAGTGTATATTTCTGTTTTAGATCTGGCGGAGTGTATATTTCTGTTAGCTAGATCTGGCGGAGTGTATATTTCTGATATTAGATCTGGCGGAGTGTATATTTCTGTTAGCTAACTATAGATAATCTGAACTTTGCTTTAGATCATATAAACCTTTTTATAGATAATCTGAACTTTGCTTTAGATCATAAAAACCTTGCTATAGATAATCTGAACTTTGCTTTAGATCATATAAACCTTGCTATAGATAATCTGAACTTTGCTTTAGATCATTTTAACCTTGCTATAGATAATCTGAACTTTGCTTTAGACCATTTTAACCTTGCTTTAGATAATCTGAACTTTGCTTTAGATCATATAAACCTTGCTGTAGATAATCTGAACTTTGCTTTAGACCTATATATAAATTTGCTATAGATAATCTGAACTTTGCTTTATATCATATAAACCTTGCTATAGATAATCTGAACTTTGCTTTAGACCTATATATAAACCTTGCTATAGATAATCTGAACTTTGCTTTAGATCATTTAACCTTGCTATATATAATCTGAACTTTGCGTTAGATCATATAAACCTTGCTAAAGATAATCTGAACTTTGCTTTAGATCATATAAACCTTGCTATAGATAATCTGAACGTTGCTTTAGATCATTTTAACCTTGCTACAGATAATCTGAACTTTGCTTTAGATCATTTTAACCTTGCTTTAGATAATCCGAACTTTGCTTTAGATCATATAAACCTTGCTTTAGATAATCTGAACTTTGCTTTAGATCATATAAACCTTGCTATACTAATCTGAACTTTGCTTTAGATCATATAAGCCTTGCTATAGATAATCTGAACTTTGTTTTAGATCATATAAACCTTGTTATAGATAGTCTGAAATTTGCTTTAGATCATATAAACCTTGCTATAGATAATCTGAACTTTGCTTTAGATCATATAATTCTTGCTATAGATAATCTGAACTTTGCTGTAGACCATATAAACCTTGCTATAGATAATCTGAACTTTGCTTTAGACCATATAAACCTTGCTGTAGATAATAATCTGAACCTTGCTTTAGATCATATAAACCTTGCTATAGATAATCTGAACTTTGCTTTAGATCATACAAACACTGCTATAGATAATCTGAACCTTGATATAGATAATCTGAACATTGCTATAGATAATCAGAAACTGGCTGTAGATAATCTGGACCTTGCTATAGATTATCTGAACCTTGCCAGGGATAATCTGAACCTTGCTATAGATAATCCGAACCTAGCTATAGATAATATTAACCTTTACTCTAGATCTTCCAAACCTTGCTATAGATAATCTGAACCTTTGTTCTATCTGAACCTTGCAATAGATAATTTGAACCATGCTATGATTAATCTGAACCTTGCTACAGATCATCTGAACCTTGATAATGATAATCTGTACTATGCCATAGATATTTGGAACCTTGCTATAGGTAAACTGAACCTTGCTATAGATAATCTGAACCTTTGCTCTAGATCATCTGAACCTTGCTATAGATAATCTGAACCTTGCTATAGATAACCTGAACCTTGATATGGATAACCTGAACCTTGATATGGATAACCTGAACCTTGATATAGATAATCTGAACCTTGCTATAGATAATCTGAACCTTGCTTATTGCTATGAATAATTTGAACCTTGTTATTAAGAATCTGAATCTTGTTAGAGTATCATCTGAACCTTGCTATGGATAAATTGAACCCTGAACCCTTGCTATATATAATCTGAACTGTGCTATAAATTATCTAAACCATTGCTGTATTGCTGTATTTTATCTAATTTTTCATTAGATTTAAAATTTCACAACTTGAATTTATTTAAAGTAAAATTACTTTAAAAGAAAACTACATTTTTGTTTTCTAAAATAGACGTAATTACAGGAAAATCGAATTGAAACCAAATTATCACAAAATAGTATTATTATTGAACGAACCCATGCATGTATGATAACAACAGGGCTGGGTAAAGTTCTGTTAACAAAACGGAGGATTTTGAACATTAACGGAAGAGTCCGTCAACGAACAGTGGAATTGCAGATAATTTTGAAGTCATTGACTAACAGAGATGACTGTTCATAAAAAAATCGTTCTTTTTTCTGCTTATAATTGCATAAAACTTGCAGAAAATATAAGATTTTTTTTTAATGTTTAATGTTTTTAAAATAATATAAAGATTATTAACGAACTGTAGCTTTAAAAATAGTGGAAAATACACCTAAAGAAACACACATTTAGGTTTTAACTAAAATACAAATGTCTAGTTGAAAGTTAGAACATGCCCAGCCCTAAATATCAATAGAAAAATGACAAATACTGATTTTAAACTAGTTTTAGCTACAAATATGCCTGGTTTAATTCTATATATTTATTTTATTTTTATTCTGTTTATTGACAATTATCCTTATTTCTTCTCGCAAGAAGAAGAAGGATGAGGAGGAGAAGAGGATTGAGAGAACCAGGATGATGGATGTCGAGATGGAGGGATTATATGAGGAGGTGAAGTGATATAAAAGGAGGAGAAGGAGAAGGATGAGAATACAGGAGGGATAAGGAGGATAAGGAGGAGAAGGAGGAGAAGGAGGAGAAGGGAGGCAAGGAAGGGAAGGAAAGGAGAAGGATTTAACCTGTATTCTGTGTAGGAGAAGGAGAGAGCTGAAAAGGAGGTGGTGGATGAGAGAGCTAAGTTTGGACCTGTTCCTGTCAGTGAGAAGGCACAAGATGAAGCTGCACAGAAGGTTTGAAAATCAATCAATCATTTAATTCATTGATTCAATCATTTTTCAATTCATTATTATTCATTGATACTATTATTCAGTAATTTATAAATTTATAGATTTATTAATTCGTTCTTCATTTATTCCTTGATACAGTAATTCACCTTTTCATTTATAAATTGACACTTTAGTTTAGTAATTCATTTTATCATTGATTCATTAATTCATAAATTCCTTTATTTGTTTATTCATTGATACATTCATTCACTAATTCATGAATTCATTAATTTATTAATTAATTTATTCATTTCTTCATTTATTCATCGATACAGTAATTCAGTATAATTCATTAATTCAGTGATTAATTAATTAATTCTTTTATTCATTAGCACATTAAATCACTAATTCATCAATTCATTGAGTTATTAACATATTACTGCATTAGTTCAAATTTTTTTTGTAGATTCAGAACTACTCCAGTTCAATAACTTACTTTTTTATTCATCCTTTAAATCCATCATTTATTTATATATTAATGAATTGCTGCATTATTTTATTCATTTATAAATGCATCATTCATTCATGGACCAATAATATATTTTATAAATTTCGATTTATTTGATTTAATCATTTGATACATCCATTATTATATTCGGTCTGTAGAAATTATCCTCTATTTTCCGTTTTTTAAAAACTTTATTTGGACTCAAGCTTTGTTAGAAAGCGTGTAATCATGAATTCATAAATATTATATTATATTCTTTTACCAGGAGGACTACGATGTAAGTTATATTTTTTCAGATTTATTTACTATATCTTAAAATGACAGGGTGTTCTTTTATCAACTCTTTTATGGGATAGTTTTTCGTTTGAGCTTGCACAGGGTTGTATTTATAATTTGATACTCTTGATGCCCTCAAATGTAGGTAAATGTCGTCTTTATTGCATTGGAGACTCTGAAGCTTCATATGACGTCACTGATACTTAACTAATCATCATAACATTTAACAAATATTGATTGTGCAAACAAGTTTGAAGCTAAAAATTGCAATTCTAAATCAAGTTTTCAATTTTTGAGTTCGTTTATATATAGTGAGCCGCAAAATTTATTACTTTTAAAAGTAAGCAGTGACGTCCTACTAGGATTTAGAGTGTACATTGCGATAAATGTCGTCATTACCTACATTAGAGCGCATCCAGAGTATCTAACCTTATTAAACAATCTTGAGTTTGCGAGAGCCTATATTACAAGTATTTAAATGTTGTTTATTTAGGGCATACAAGTTGATTGAATTTGAATATTGCAGTGAACCTTAAACTTGAGAATATCCTGCCCTGCATATTTAGAAACATTGTAGTTGTAACTAGTATAAGTTACAACATTTTTAGTGACAGAAAATAAAGAAAAAAAATTAAGGAGACATTACAAGGTTGTATAATAAGGATGCTCTCCAATGCACGGAAAATATCGTCTCCTAAGATAGATAGATAAAAACCTCATATGACGTCACTGATTATTGAGGCGAGGATCAAATGAATTAGAAAATAAAGAAAAAAAATAAGGAGACATTACAAGGTTGTATAATAAGGATGCTCTCAAACCAATGCACGGAAAATATCGTCTCCTAAGATAGATAGATAAAAACCTCAAATGACGTCGCTGATTATTGAGGCGAGGATCGAGTGAATTATTATAAGGTTTTTATCATCCTAGGAGACGACATTTTCCGTACATTGGAGCGTCTAGAGAGTAACCCGACTTAATATACAACCTTGAGACATTTACAGAGTTTTTGGTTCTAATTGTAAAAGGTTCGGGAATGGAGGGTAAGGACTATGAACCAGGACTACAAAACCTGGGCTATGAACCAGGACTACTAAACCTGGTCTATGAACCAGGAATACAAAACCTGGTCTATGAACCAGGACTACAAAACCCAGTCTATGAACCAGGACTACAAAACCTGGTCTATAAACCAGGACTACTAAGCCTGGTCTATATGAACAAGGACTACAACACCTGGTCTATGAACCAGGACTACAAAACCTGGTCTATGAATCATGACTATAAAACCAGGTTAAGTAATTCAGACTATAAAAACAAGTTTAGAATCATGACTTTAAAACCAGGTTTAAGAATTAGGACTTTAAAAACAGGTTTATGAATCATGACTACAAAACTAGCTTTAAGAATAATACTGTGCATCCGGGTTTACAGACTAAGGCTAAAAGGTTACAACAATTTAAAACATTTTCCGCCTTTAGTTTAAATAAAAAATAAAGTGAAATATTTTCACTTTAAATAATTTAGCATGAAACGAAATACTAATTATAAATCTATTTATTATAGCGTAAATTAAACTGTTTTTAAAACTTATAAACAGTAAACTGTTAACTGTACAGCGTAAACTGTACAGCGTAAACTGTACAGTGTACAATGTGCATTGTAAATTGTACATACATTCTACATTGGACATTGGACATTGAGCATTGCACAGTGCGCATTGTACACTACATTTAATACTGTACTACATTGTACATTGTTTATTGTACACTTTTAAGATGTATATATATTGCACAATATTGTACAATGTATAATATACACTGAACATTGTACCCAGTTACCAGTTACCAGTCTCGTAAGAAAATATTCCTTTATTTATCATGCATACAGTATACTACTTCTAATGTTTTTTTTTATCATTAAGACAGATAAAATCAAAAGAAACAGTAGAACCTTTCTTTAATATTAGATAGGTGATGAGGATCCTGATTGGACAAAAATATTATTATTTTTTTAACTTTAAAGTCAGCATGACATCTTAATTCATAGACAACTTTTCATTGTCAAATACTGTTTAATTATAATAATTATTTAATTACCATCTTTATTTTATATATTAATAAATATTGTTATTCTCACATACGAATAAATAATTAATATTATTATTACATATAGGCAGCAGCTCTTGCAGCTGAGAGGGCAGCTGCTGCTGCTCTTGAAGAAGCGCAGCTTGCCGGTCTACCTCCTCCTGTTCTTCCGTACTCTAGTCTTTTTATATTCTCCAGGTAAATTTGTTAACACATTTATTTTTTAAATTTAAATTTTAACAATATTCTATAAATAATTAAATTTTCTTCTTGTTCATGCATAATCCATCGTGTTCGGCTAATTTTCAAAGAAAAAATGGGTGGGGGGGGGGCATTCTAGCAGTTGCCAGGATGCTAGTTCAAAAGTGGGTGGAGAGGCTCCTGGTTTTCTTCTTTTAAACTTCTTTTTCATTAAATTCGAACTCCGGAGGATATAAATACAAAGAAAGTTTAAAGGTCTACATCAATAAAATGGCAAACTTATGACTATTTTTTAATACTTGCCAAAATTTTGTAATTTTAAATGACCCTTTATGCAAAGACGGTAATGTCTGATTCACAACGGTACCCTTGAAGCTTGAAAGCTTTGTCTGATCAAGTATGAACTAGATATCAATATTTATACTTTAGAAAACATAGTAATTATGAGAGATGAACACATTATTGATCAGATAATGGTTTCAAGGTTATTGTTGTGAATCGGGCATTATAGTCGTCTTTGCATGGAGGGTAACTTAAACATTACGATTACAGTCAAACTCAAATTAATAAGAACCCGCGGAGTCAGAAATTTCAGAAACGAAACCTAGTTTGCTTTTTTAGGATCCAATCGCTCATAGACACTTTAAGAAACTTTAAGTAAATATAGATGCAAAAGCTTGGTATACCGTTTTTATGTTAATCCACCTTGAATATAATGTAAAAAGTTTTAGTTTCCAGTATATGCCACTCGTAAACTTTCTCATGCTTGATTATCTGTGTGAACATTCCAACTTAGACTAGAACTTCCTCATACTTATCCACAAAGTTTAGTTGGGGAAATGGGGGGGGGGGAGGGGTTGTCTTACTTCACCCTCATTCATTCATGGCATGATTGATCCTGCTACACATGTAGCAAAAACAAATATATCTGATTTGAAGAGACCTCAACCATATTTTTAAATATTCCTGTTTTGTCAGCTATTCTAACTTTTTGATTTCTTGGGTTTTAAAAACCTGTTACAAAATGAAGCCCCCCACCCCCCTCCATTTATCATCATCTCCTCTACACAGTACACATGCAGTACACACTGCTAATCAAATTGTTATAATTATTTGTTTGCAGTCGTTCTCATTGTGAACAAGAATCATCGTAAAAAAATATTATTTGTTTGTTAGGGGAGCAGCACCAATTTTAAAACAGGAAAATGTATTATGTTTTTGTATTATACAGTATATACAGAATCTTTATATTTATTTGTAGCATACAAATAATATGATGATATGTATAAAAAGGCAACTGATTGTAAAACCCAACTATGCATACAGGCCAAATTGGCAAAGGCACCGGCAGGAGGTCTTTTCTCACTTATCCTTACATTTTCATATTTTTAGAATAATATTTAGATACTTATCCATACATTTTCATATTTTTAGAATAATATTTAGATACTTATCCATACATTTTCATATTTTTAGAATAATATTTAGATACTTATCCATACATTTTCATATTTTTAGAATAATATTTACTTATCCACACATTTTCATATTCTTAAAATAATATTTAGATACTTATCCGTACATTTTCATAGTTTTAGAATAATATTTACTTATCCATTGCATACCTTTTATTTATGTTTTAGAATAATATTTTGATACTTAGCCATACATTTAAATATTTTTAGAATAATATTTAGATACTTATCCTGATGCATTTTCATATTCTTAAAATAATATTTAGATACTTATCCGTACATTTTCATAGTTTTAGAATAATATTTACTTATCCATTGCATACCTTTTATTTATGTTTTAGAATCATATTTTGATACTTAGCCATACATTTAAATATTTTTAGAATAATATTTAGATACTTATCCATGCATTTTCATATTCTTAAAATAATACTTAGATACTTATCCATACATTTTCATAATTTTAGAGTAATATTTACTTATCCATTGCATACCTTTTGTTTATGTTTCAGAATAATATTTTGATACTTATCCATACATTTAAATATTTTTAGAATTATATTTAGATTCTTATCCATAAATTTTCATATTCTAGAATAATATTTAGATTCTTATCTAAAAATTTTCATATTTTTAGAATAATATTTACTTTACCATTCATTTTCATAGTTTTAGTATAATATTTACTTATCCATCCCATACAGTTTCATATGTTTTAGAATAATACTAACATACTTATCCATACATCTTCATAATCTTAGAATAATATTACTTCAGTTTGAAGTGTGTTATAACATATTTGTATGTAAGGAATTTCAGAAAAAAAGTATGTTTGTAGCGTTAATTAAAAAAGAATATTCAAATCTTTAATTGGATAAAAAGTAAAGAACTATGAAAAAGTAAAACATTTTCTGGTTATTTTTAAAACGCACAAACCCTGCTTGTGTGATTGATATATTTTATTGATTAACTAATTCTTGATTTGATTTTTAGTGAGAATTCTTTCCGCTGTGGAATTCACTCCATCGTAACCTTCCCTCTCTTCGACGTGTTCATTATGTTGGTGATTGTGGCTTCCAGTATATCATTAGCATCAGAGGTAATTATTAATATCTTTTTATATTTCACTCTGGGCCGTAGTAAATTTAAATTCGAACAGGACCTGCTCAGGTTGTCCCGCCCTGCCAGATAACAGCGTGTACAGACCCGATCCTATGGTACAGTACGTCGCCCTAACCAGACTAACATACGACTGGGGCCAATTTTCTTGGCATAGTCCCGTCGGAGGGCTAACTATGACGCGTTCAGACTTTTTACATTACCTGGCCTAATCCTAGGCCTATTTGACCAACCCCACTGGCTTAGTCCACCGTGATTTATAACCTGAAAGATAACTCAGAATTTTAACCTTTTTTTGATGGCAAGATTACAGGTTTTTAGACAAACAAAAATTCTTTGAAAAAATGTTATTTATATCAAACATGTTGAGCTTCTTGTGTGATATATCTAACATGTTGTGTTTCTAATGTGAGATTTCTGACAAATGTTGGTTCTAATATGATATATCTAACATATTGTAGTTCTATTGTGAGATTTCTAACATATTAACCCTATCCCCGCTGGGGTACTTGAAAACCAGGATACGCTGGGGGGGGGTCAATTTGACCCCCCCCTCTAAATCCCATGTTTTATGTATGTGGTTCTAATATGAAATGTTTAACATGTTGTGGTTCTAATGTAATATGTTTAACATGTTGTGGTTCTAATGTGATATGTTTAACATGTTGTGGTTCCAATGTGATATTTTTAACATGTTGTGGTTCCAATGTGATATGTTAAATATGATGTGGTTCCAATGTGATATGTGATGAATGTGTAATATGGCGCTTTCAGCCTTAATTACCATTTTCTGGAGGGATAATTCTCTTACTGAGGAAATATATATTAACAATTTACATAATTGCTGGTTCTTCCACAGAATATTAATATCCTAGAGGGAATCCGGGATTTGCATAGTCGTTGATTATTAATCAAACCGTTAATAGTAGTTTTTAATTATCGATTGGTAATTGATCTGATTTGGTTTGAGTACTGTATTCGATGGAGATTCACAAGATAAAAGTTCTCATGCTTCTGATTCATCGAATTTTATTTATCATCAGAATAGTTTAATACGCCCTGAGAATCCCAGCTTTGACAGTTGTTGATCATACGAAGCTTACAAGGCCCTGCAAACCTAAAGAAGGAGAAGATCAAATTCATCCGACATTACTGATACAACTTTGTGACCTCGTAGCTCATTTTGTTTTCATTTTACGAAAAAAATAGAAAAGTTAATTTATTTTTTTATTTTTCAAATTTACACCATTGAAATCACACTTAAATTAAATGGGCATTTACTTAAGAACATACAAGCTATTTTGTTTATTAATTATGATAACGTACTGCAGGATCCGGTTAATGTTGACTCTGACTGGAATAAGTTCCTTGGACAGATGGATTATGGGTTTACTTGTATTTTTGCCATTGAAGTCTTTCTTAAGGTATTCTTTATTGATACTTCACCCTGGATCGTATCTCCGTGAGATGTGGAACTGTATGGACCTAGTTGTTGTATCCTGTGCTATTACATCATTTACCATGGATATGATGTAATATTTTAAATACTGATCAATTTTCGTATTCTATCCTCTTTTAATTAAACCATCGCGATCAATTAATCGGTTAATTTACCTATTTACTTAAATGTTTATTTGACAGACAATATACAAATTATTACTACGATGTTTACAAAAGCTCTGGAAAAACACGATATTTTTTAATTGAAAAAGAGAATTAATCATCGGAGCCCTTCTTCTCATAATTTTTTGTTCTAGGCAAATTTTATTAAATTAGTTGAAAAATACAAAATAAAAAACACATTTTAACAAATAAATTTAAAAATTACTGATTTCATTTTGATTTTTGCAGAGGAAGCTCCGGTGCAGAAAACCTTGGAGTTATTAAATCCTTCCGTGTTATTCGTGTTCTCCGTCCTTTAAAAACTATTAAGAGAGTTCCAAAACTCAAGGTGGGTTCCTTAGTAGACAGTTCTTCACAAACCAAGGGTGTAATGCAAGGAAAGTTAATTGCTGTCGTGTATACTCTGCGTGCATATTGAAACCAGTTCTCTCTCGGCGGAATTTGTAAACAAGAATAGATGCATCAGTGTTCGTATAGTATCAGAGGAGGTTAAAAGCATTAAATTTGATAGTTTTGATAATTCACTAATAGTATCCTATGACCAGAATATTTCATCGAATTTTTTTATGTGAAAGATGGATCACATGTCAGGCTGTAACATCCGTCTTGTGTTTACATTACCGCCCAGAGACAGTACATGCAGTACAAAATTGAAAATGGGATCCCATTTATTATCAGAAATGAAAATATATTGACTCCTGCTCTAGTGTACTAGTGCCAGAGTAGAATATACAGGATGTCAAAAAAAACATGGGAATTCAGTGACGAATTCGATATGTCTTTGTTATGGATTAGCACTGAAATACCTAATTTCAAAAGCCATAATATTATTATGTCTGCTGGAGTTTATTTTATGACAAGGGCAAAAGACTGTAAAGATGTGTCTATAATGTCTCCGCATGATGAACAGTAACGACGGACAAGTTTACTCTGTTTGTATACTATAATTTTCTTGTTTTACTAAGTACACCCTTATGCAGTCAAAACATAAACAAATAAATTGTAAACATAGCAGACGAAACTCTTACAGATTACAGCTTTCTCAGTAGGTATCCCTATACTAAATCAAAGAATTATTTAAAAAGACGATATCGAATTCGTCACTGAATTCCCATGTTTATTGGGACACCCTGTAGTTCTGTTATGCTTAGATAGTTCTACCACTCGCTATTTGTACTATTTATACATCATAGTTCAAAAATTGTTTAACTTACCGTGCCTAGATAAACTTCTTCGAAATATCCATTTTGAAAAGTAGTTAAGCATAATATGGCTAGATTCAATACTTCTTTAGTGTACTCTCAGTGACAGGAGATAAGTACTAAGTATAAACTATTCTCTTCACTTTTTTATTCTTACCTAAGTTGTTTACTATAATATGTATTAACATGTTTAGGCGGTATTTGATTGTGTGATAAACTCGTTGAAGAACGTGTTCAATATTTTGATTGTTTATCTGCTCTTTCACTTCATCTTCGCTGTCATAGCCGTCCAGCTCTTCAACGGCAAGTTCTTCTTCTGCAATGATGCGAGCATGGAGGATGCTGACACCTGCCAGTAAGTTAGTTTTCTTGAGATCACAACTTTTGAATGTATGGAACTGATTTAAGTCAAGTCTGATATGTTCATTCAATGTTCTTATGGTGATTTTTTTTTCACTAATACAAATTATCTAACCCCTTTAGAAACTGATGGTGAAAACCTTTAATATTGCAAACTTAAATGATTTGATCTAACTGAGCCCATGTGGTTTGAAATATAAAAGGTTTACTACATTGGGTTGCAAAGATATAGGGAATAGCAGAACTCAATTTAACTAGGTTTCTTCCATTCAAAACTTCTTATTTTTAAAATACTTATTTTTGAGATTTTTTATACCTTTTGTATCAAATGACATTCTCCCGAACCCCTGTGAAAATATGAATGAAACCGGTTAGTTTTGTTTCATTGTAATTCCTCTGGTCATAAAGTTTTTGTGTTTTTCAATCCAACCTTTTAACTTTAATATTTAAAAATATTTTGTTTACAATTCAATATTGAATCTTTCTTTTTCAGTTGGTTCCATTTGATTAATAATAAGTGTTAAATAGGATGTTTTTTTCTCAAATCTGGGTTTCTTTATTTTACAATCTACGTGCACAGTTCCAGTACTCCTACTCCTACTCCTTATTTTACTTCTATTTATATTCCAACTCCTACTCCGTATTTTACTCCTATTTATATTCCAACTCCTACTTCTACTTCTCCACTCTTAATCATACCCCAACTCCTACTCCTACTTATATTCCTATACCCTTATTTCTCCTTCACTCGTATTACTATTATTGTATATGAATAAAAATCAATAAAGCAATGCACTGAGTTTCTCAAATATTCTACGAGTCGGTTTTTCTTACGATATATTTATATACAAAAGAGACAAAAAATACAAACTCTAAATCGAACGATACTTATACAAACTAAATATTATGAATCAAATCAGTTTCATCAAATAGGAGAATTCTTCAAGGGAACCTAACAAATAGGGAGCTGGTCTACTTTTCGTCCTTACAGATGATACAGTATTAAGTACATTCAAAGATGCATTATATTATATTCTAAAAAATGATTTTAAATTACTATTTCAAAAAAATATTTTTCAGGGGCGAATTTTTTGTGTTCGGGGAGGCCCTAGAGCCACCTTCAGTGTTCCCCAGGGTCTGGAGACGACAGAAGGAAACTTTAATTATTTTTATGAAATAATGGTATTCCCTTAGTTTGTTACTTTGTTCTACGTTAACGAAATTTCAGCTGGCTAAAAAAGGGGAATGTCGGATTCATAATCTTTTAACATTGTTCAAATCAAGAATTAATTTAATATCCTTTTTTTCATTATAAATTAATCTATCTTTAATTGTTGTGACTTTTGAAAAGATCTATGCTGCAAAGACAATAGAAGAAATTGTCAGAATTCAACACATTTATCGATAGAAAAACAATATTTTCCTCATCGTTACTCAGTTAGAGGTTTGACTGAAGTGTATTGTTGTGAATCAGACATTAATGGTAACTTTAAATTATAACTACGCAAGTGCCTGAATATGAAATCTATTTTTTAATTTAAACTTTAATCTATATTCTAAAAAGTATTTAAATAATTAACCCTGTATAGTTCCACTATGACAATGTTCCCGTAGCCTGCTTAACCCTATTTGCTGTGCAAACGACTGAAGGCTGGCCAGTGTAAGTACATATGAGCGATACACTACAAGATGAAGAATTAACGTTTCTTCTTGTTTAAAAACGTTCTTTTGAAAAAAGAACAAATATTTTCATAACAACGCTAAAAATTCAACTCAAACTAAAAATTCTAATTCTTTGGAACCTGATGGTGTAAACCTCTTTTCTAATTTAGCCTTTGTTATCTAAAAGAATTATATAGTTCATAATTGCTAAGTAATATGACATCAGGTTGCAAAGATTCAGGGATTAGAAAATCAAAGATTGTTGCAAAAAAGTGGGGTAGGTGCGAAGGTACCTAAATGCATAACTAGCACAGCTAAAAAAATACTATTATTATTGTATATTTTATTCCAATTGATAAAAACATTGCCGAATATAAAGTCTATGGGAACCCCGCTAAATGGTATGCGGGACTGAAGTATATTCTCCAACTTCTTCTTTAAGATATTCTTCCTGGTTTGAACTTGGTTCCTGCTTCATCTTAGCATTATTGAACTTGGTTCATACAAAAAACTCAGTTCTTTTGAGCCCCAACCTCTATATGGGATGTTTTATCTTACATTATGAAATAAAACAAATTTCTTGTTTTTTAATGCCTAATTTTTTTAAGATTAGAATAACATTCTTTAACTATAACTGTCCATAAACCTTTTATTGGATTTATATAAATAATTTTGGATGATCGGTCCAGTATTAGTATTTTTGCCAAGTCAAATTTATACACAAAAGGACATTTTACTGTTTTACATATTTACATTTTTAAGTAGATGTGATACATTATCATAATAACAGATTGAAACTCTAACAATTTAATCTATGAATTATCAAGAAGGAATAAACCGAAAAACATTATTTATAACAACTGGGATGAGAAAAGCTGAAAGAATGTGTTCAATAGGTCGCATATCAAAAGTGTTATTTTATTATTTATTATTAATTGGTTTTAAGAAGCTGAAGCAAATCTGTTTTGATGATTAATTAATCTCAAATTCTAATTCTACTGAATTGAATGCACATTTTTCATAATATTTGTTTTTCATCTCATTCTTGATCTTTCCTTTCTTTCTTGATAAATTTAATTATTTGATTTAATTTAGTGTTCTTCAACAGTCTATGGCTGTAACCTACGAAGACCAGGGCCCTATACCAATATACAGGTAAACTTAAAAAATATTATTTTCTTTTAAAGAAAGTTCTTAAACCGATCAAAGACTAAAATATCAAAATTTAGGATTGAGATGTCAATCTTCTACATAGTTTACTTCATCGTCTTCCCCTTCTTCTTCGTCAACATCTTCGTGGCCTTGATCATCATCACCTTCCAGGAGCAGGGGGAGGCGGAGCTTCAGGAGGCGGAGATAGATAAAAATCAGGTAGGTAGCGGAAGAACTATAGAAGACGGTGAAAGACTAGGTATGTATTAGCGGAAAAATTAAAGGAGGTATGCAGTGGTGGAAAAATAGAAGGTGGAGATAGTTATAAATCAGGTATTTAGTGGTGGAACTATAGAAGGAGGAGATAGTTATAAATCAGATATGAAGTGGTGGAACTAAAGAAGGTGGAGAAAGAAGTTATAAATCAGGTATTTAGTGGTGGAACTATAGAAGGAGGAGATAGATATAAATCAGGTATGTAGTGGTGGAACTATAGAATGTGGAGATAGTTATAAATCAGGTATGGAGTGGTGGAACTACAGAAGGTGGAGATAGATATAAATCAGGTATGTAGTGGTGGAACTATAGAAAGTGGAGATAGATATAAATCAGGTATGTAGTGGTGGAATTATAGAAGGTGGAGATAGATATAAATCAGGTATGTAGTGGTGGAACTATAGAAGGAGGAGATAGTTATAAATCAGGTATGTAGTGGTGGAACTATAGAAGGTGGAGATAGTTATAAATCAGGTATGTAGTGGTGGAACTATAGAAGGTGGAGATAGTTATATATCAGGTTTGTAGTGGAAAACTATAGAAGGTGGAGATAGATATAAATCAGGTATGTAGTGGTGGAATTATAGAAGGAGGAGATAGTTATAAATCAGATATGAAGTGGTGGAACTAAAGAAGGTGGAGAAAGATATAAATCAGGTAGGTAGTGGTGGAACTATAGAAGGTGGAGATAGATATAAATCAGGTATGTAGTGGTGGAATTATAGAAGGAGGAGATAGATATAAATCAGGTATGTAGTGGTGGAATTATAGAAGGAGGAGATAGTTATAAATCAGGTATGTAGTGGTGGAACTATAGAAGGAGGAGATAGTTATAAATCAGGTATGTAGTGGTGGAACTATAGAAGGTGGAGATAGTTATAAATCAGGTTTGTAGTGGAAAACTATAGAAGGTGGAGATAGATATAAATCAGGTATGTAGTGGTGGAACTATAGAAGGTGGAGATAGATATAAATCAGGTATGTAGTGGTGGAACTATAGAATGTGGAGATAGTTATAAATCAGGTATGTAGTGGAAAACTATAGAAGGTGGAGATAGAAATAAATCAGGTATGTAGTGGTGGAACTATAGTAAGTGGAGATAGAAATAAATCTGGTAGGCTATATGAGGCAGATATTAACAAGCAGGCAAGAAATTTGTTAATAATCGAATTAAAATCTTAGCATTGTGACTTGTAAATTTATATTTTCATGTATTTTTTATTTAAATATTTTATATTTAGATATATATGTATATATAAGTTTATTTATATTCATTTATCAAGGTTACCCCTTATGTACACAACTTAGTATTCCAGTAGGATATCCAATAAGTTTGGTTGAGGGTTGTTGGGGGAAATCTCAGTAGAATTTATATTAATATATATTGGGATATGCCAAGGGGGGGGGGGGAATTAATGTTTAATCAAAATTAAAAAAAGTAATTTTAAAAATAATTTGTTTATTTTTTTTAGAAATCTTGCATCGACTTTGCCATTAATGCACGTCCATTGGAGAGATACATGCCTGAGGTAGGAATTTATTTCTTATAAATTAATACCAGACTTTTCCTGTCTTACATATTACATAATTTAACAGAATCTATTATGTATCCTAACTTTTCAAATCAAATCAGAAATGTGGAGATTTTCTTTCAGTCCAAAAATGTATATTTCCTTACTAAGGACAAAGACATACAAAAATCAAAATATTTTTAAAACAAAAAAATTTAGTTTTTTCTATTCTAACATTTTTTTATTCTAGATTTTTACAAAGGAATTGAGTCTTTACCACAAACTCTGATTTTCTAATTTCTATATCTTTGCAACCAAATGTTGTAGACCTTTGATATTTCAAACTATTCATTCTGCTAGAGCTTATAATCTAAGTTTGAAATATTTAAGATGTACACCATCAGGTTCGATAGATATTGGGGATGGCAAATTTGAGTTTGTTGCAAAGACTCAAATCCTTTTCCAAAAAATTGAAATTAAGTATGAAACGTGAAGAGAATGTTAATTAGAAAATATAAAATATATATGTATACTTCCAAACAAAAACACATTTTCTTTTGCATGGCGATTATGGTGCACATTTTAGCACCACTTATTGCAAATATATTTTTGATATAATTTGTTAGCTTTGATAAATGTTGTCACAGTTTTTAGAAAATTGTTCTCAGATTTACCATATTCACTCCTTCTTAAACTTTTTTAATCTTTTAGAGACTGATTAGTCTCGCTATCTTGCGCAGCCAGAAGAAGGTAAAAAGTTGGTAGATCTCCTTGATCAAATTCTAGATCATCTTGATCAAATTTTAGATCATCTTGATCAAATTTTAGATCACCTTGATCAAATTCTAGATAATCTTGATCAAATATTAGATCACCTTGATCAAATTCTAGATCGATTCAATCAAACATAAAAAGATCAAATTGGTCAAATTCTAGATAATTGGCTTTAAACATAAATGGGTTATTGAGGGAAATAATAATAATTTCTGATCAAAATTATCAAATTTTAATTTTATCTATTTAACACAAAATTAGAGGTCAACACTTTTGTGTTTTAAATTTGATATTCATACTTAGGGATTAAATCCAGTTTTCTTAGATAACCCATTGTGATCATGTTATACCCGGAAAGAGGTTAAAACCTGCTGAAAAGCAATATTTCTCACAAGATTTCCTAAGATTAATCTCAATAATTTAAGAACATTCTGATAAATTGATAATTAGATAATTTCTTAGTTATTTTTATCAAGTCTAATCAATTGAACTTAAATAATAAAGGTTTTGATCCTTTTTTTGATTGTTTTGATCAATGAATTAGATTAATGTAATAATATGTTACTGAACTTGATCTTAAAAATTAGGTTTATAACGAGATAATATCAGAACAGAGAGATTCAGTAAATTATCTGATATTTCACTATAGTTAGAATAATTGTTAGGCGCAGAATATTTTCCATTATCCACCACCCCACCCCCTCCTCCTACCCCAGTGTTCTTTGCCCGATATTTAATGTTTTACGTATAACTTTTTTTTGGCACACTGTACATGTAGATTTGGTAGAGAAATACAACTGCATTCACGTTTGTTTGTTAAACACTAATTACCTTTTTCTGATGTTGGAAATTTTAATCTTTACTTTAATAGAAATTCTAAGATTCCCACTAATGATATATCGGTTTGTTTATTATTCATATAAATATTTTCAAATTAATTTTGTTCTTTTGAAGATGAAGGCTGAGTTAATTTAGAAACGAATCCATTTGTTCTTTTTTATTTTTATTTTCATTTGTAAAGATTTCAAAAAATATTTTTTTTTCTGTTTGTGAATGGAATGTTCCTGTAATTTTCAAATTTCAATCAATTTTTAAAAACTTACCATTTGCTAAATAAGCGTAGCCCAGCCTTATTTAACCCTAACCAGGGTTGGGGGGGGGGCGTTTTTTTTTCTGGCACTCTTATTTTTGACACTATCATCGTGAAATTTTGTTACTTTTATGAATAGTAATTTAAAGGATTTTATGTAAACATATTTTTTTATGCATAGGGTTGGGTACAGTGCAGAAAAAAGTCTGGTCTTTGGAAAAAAAATCTAAAATAGTCCATAAATTTTTTGTGACTAAAGCTACATATCTAAAAACTATATCTGAAAAGCCCTTGAAAAATAAATAAAGAAACATGTATCACACTTTAATATTTGTTTAAAACAAAGTAAAATAATTTTTTTTTTTAATTTTTCTGACCCTTTGGCGTTTTTTTTCAACCCTCCCTAACACCCAAACTATTAAAGTTAACGGTCTTAATTTTTTAAATGAGCTGGCCTTTGCAAATTGGGCTATGCACAATGCACATGCATTTCAAACCTATACCTATTCTTATTCTCTAAGGTCCTTTTCTAGAGGGGGGGGGGAAGGCGCAAAACCCCCCAGGCTATACATAGATTCAGACACCCCAGCCTTTATAGGGTTAAAAAATCTTTTAAAATCTTGATATTCTCCAGTTTCACTTTTCCTCTTGTATTTAGTGTTGGTCTAAAAGTGTATGAATACCATCTATTCACATTGTGAAGGGTATTTTCTTCTTCCAGTACTATTGTTTCATATAATATAAACTCACCAGGCTTTTAATTTTATTTATTGATAATGGAAGCAACAGGGGGAGGGATATTTTATGCAAATTCAACGAAATATAAATCATTTTTGTTTTCTGAACAAAATCACAATATTTGGGCTCCACAGATCTAGATCTATTTAAGTTTTGGATCTATGGTTTCGCCCAAGCATGTGGTCCATGGATCTGCAAAAGAATGTGGATCCATAAATCTGAATCCAATTGGCAAAAGTGACAAATTATGTTATGAAAAAAATAAGAAAATATGAAAATGTCCCCAATTTGTATCATTAATCACATTGAGCAATTATGTTTCTTATTAATTATATGTAGTTTAACAGGAAGAAATAAATGTGTATTTAAATGAAGTTTTTTATGTTTATTTTTTAATTAAACTTCTTTATCAAAAGTATTTCCTATGTTTTTTCTAATATTGTTCAAAACATGTGTTCATAAAATAATCGAGGGAGAATTAATGAACACTTCTAATGTTGTTCAAAACATGTGTTCATAAAATAATCAAGGGAGAATTAATGAACACTTCTAATATTGTTCAAAACATGTGTTCATAAAATAATTAAGGGAGAATTAATGAACACTTCTAATGTTGTTCAAAACATGTGTTCATAAAATAATCAAGGGAGAATTAATGCACACTTTTTTACTGTTCGCAGTTCTCTGAAGTTTTTGAATAGACATTTTCTCTTTGACAATAAGATTTTCTCGTTATTAAGATATAAGATACAGAGAATATTAATGTCATAAACCTTTCTGATATGCTGTACCAAAATAATAGTGTTAAACTTGCAGGTAGTTTTAAGTTTTGTGTGTGGATTTTATTTATATTAAGATTGAAAGCATTACTCTAAAAACATTTTTAACTCTCCTATCTTTTATGACCTAAAAGGTAGAAAAATTAAATTTTTTGGTTAGAAAGAAGTTTAAAAATTATATGTTTTATCAAAAGCTTTCCAGTGAAAGAAGCTGTGACTGAAAATATACAATATTTAAATCTAGGATGACTATTACTTTTACATAGAGTGCCTAAGTCATTGAGAACTCATTTATGATTCTTTATTAAGCCTGAAATTCTGTCTAATAATAAGTGTTAACCTTGTAGCCCTGGTATTCCAAGCACCTGTAGTACTATGCACAAAAATGGATGAAATTAAAATCACAAGAAATTGAACCTAGTGATGCTGTGATGTATTTCACCATGTAGCTGTTATATTTTGCAACGACTGTACACAAGCTTTTAGAGACTAATAAACCCATGTTAATAAATAATATTTCCTTTTTTCTAATAATAATTAATTTTGATGATATTTTAGGAGCGGGATAGCTACAAGTACAAACTATGGCGACTGGTTGAATCTACGCCTTTTGAGTACTTCATCATGACTTTGATTGTGCTTAATACAATTCTTCTCATGCTTAAGGTAAGGTTTTCATGTAAAAACATTATTTAATATTTGTTTTACTGCATCTTACAATTAATCAGATGCAGTCTTAAAAGATATAGTTTACAAGTTAGGTTCATAAATTGCTTTTCATATCTTTATAAAGACAAATAGTCTGGTTTTAAAGTTAAAACCACTGAAATCTAGTATTTTTTTAGAGGAGAAAACTAATGAAAGATGTAGTTCAAGGTTGCAAACCTTTTGAAAAATGTTGTATAATGAAGGTTTAAATATTGTATCAAAAAGGTTATGAGCCACGAGCATTTGTGATTTATGCCATGCCTCAATTTGCCATCATAAGCTTTTCAAATCCTGTATAGGAATGCACTTTAAATAGTTGAGCTTTTTTTTTTAAAGAACTAGAAGAAAAAGCAAATATTTATGATGGCATAATTCCACACCCAACTTGCATGTAGGTGTCACACTTGATAACATGCATTATTTACAGCAACATACAGCCTAGGTGCAAGCAGTCTTGATTTTTTTGTTTTTATGTTTTCAAAGTGGTAAAAATATTTAGAATATTATTATACCTGGAAATGTTTTTTAAAGTAATTTATTTTCCCTATTCAGTGAAACTTAAAAATACATTCCTGGCATGCTGGGGGGGAAATTATTTTTCAAAAGTGGAAAAAGATTTTTTAAGAAAATTTATATCCCTGACTTAAACCATAGTTTTTAAAAAAAACAATAAGATCAGACTGTTTGTTTAAATCTAAATTTATGTATGATCTGTTAAATATGATGCAGTTATAACAAAATCCCTACAATTTATCCATTACTGTAGTGTATAGACAGACTTAGATGTAATTTAAACCTGGAATTGATTTTATTTTATCAATTACAAACTCAGACATATTTGTCTGTTTTTATGATGCTTACCTCTTACTCAAACTCTCCTATCTTCGCAACATTATTTGTAAGATTTTGATATTAACAGTGAATTCTCCTGGATCACAGATTCAGTTTGCAATGTTAGAAGTGTTCTGTAAACAATCAAGTTGCTAAGATATTAGGATTTAAAAGATTTTGTGACGGCGGCAATTTTTCAGAACTTTTATTGTTGGACATCAACCCTAGATATAATTCTAGAAAGTGCACAACCTGGCATTTCCTTTCAAACAACTTTTTTCCTAGTCAGGAATTCTTTTATAATGTTTTCTCAAGCATTAAACATTTAGTTTACTTTACTTAAACCTTTCCAGGTAAAGGAAAAGTGTGCACTTATTTGTGAGGGTGACCATGTTTTAAGATGGTTAAGGCTTGAAATATGAACTATTATATATTTCAATTATAATTGTGTAAAAAGCAAACCATAAACGTTTTTATCCATGTAACGTATAATACTAACATGGATTATTCATATTGTTTTCACTCATTTAAAGAGACTGTTGAAGTAATTTCAAGTAACTCATGCACCCCTGACCCTCTAGTAAAAGTAAATTCAACCTGAAGTCTGACCGTGTCAACCTTGTTGCACCATTTAGTCCTGTTGAGTGTCTGCTTTATTTACACAATGTCTGGGCGATACAGTACAAACTGGGACCAGAAAGGTTGACTTGGCTTGGAAATTCAAATGAACTACGGCTGCCCCTGAACTATCCATTTAAAGAGTTGGGTGTCTGATTCACAATGCATTGGTAGCATGTCAATCTTTGTCTCAGCAAAAATTATGGAAATTATCAAGAAAGGAAATTTATTGACAATATCTTCCTAATTCTTACTGGGAGGAAGGTTTAGCAGGTACCACAGTGACTTATGCTCGAAACCTTTTAAATGGGGTTATTAGAAAAATTTTAAAAAAGATATTTAATTAGAAAACTACATTTATGTTGTACTGTATACAGACATTTTTGCAAGTAGTTTAGTAGATGTTTAATGTTAAATGTAAACCATCCCTGGCCATATTCACTCATTAAAATTGAAAAATTTAACATCTACAGAGTTAGTTTTTGTTCTTCAATATTAGTTGTCCTTTTAATGGTCAATTGCATTAACTAACCTCAAATGTTGAATTTCTCAGGTACTCATCTTTAGAAGGAAAGGAAAACAGTGTGTAAGAAGGGGACACATGTTATCATCAAATTGTGTTTTAACTAGATATTTTATTACACTGGATTTATCCTAATTATGTGGGGAAATTGTTTGCATGGTCTTATTGTTCTATTTATTTTACAAACACAAGAAAGTACTGGATGTCATGATGCTGATCATATTAAAAAAATAATAAAATGATCACTCTTTGGATTGGGCACACCTTTCCAACACCATTTATTGTATTGTATTTATGTTTTATGTATTAAACATTACATAACCTATCCTTGGAAACATTTAGAACAATCCTTTATGTTTAGAAATAGGCCCATGGGTTTATCCTTGCTATCCTAGCTGTTGAGTATTAAGATTGTGAAAAAATAATATTATGTTTACTTTAAACAAAATATTATATCCTTTTCAAAAACAAGGTAGAAAGGGATTGCCATCTACTCAGCCCATTCCTAATTCACTATAGAGACCGGAACTTATGAATACTTTATTTAAAAATCTTTATCAAAACCAGTGATTGGGTTTTTCTGAGCTTTCATTCAAACCTAAACAGGCTAGGGGGTGGGGGTATGGGGCGTTTGACGCCCAACCTTTAGTATTTCTTCCCTAGAACTTTTTTGGGGGAGGGGGGGCATGGGACCCCCCCTGACTATACATGGATATAGCCCCCCCCCCCCTTTATAGTGTTAATAAACTGACAAACCAAAGGTATGCACATTAAACTCAATATAATTGTTTGCCTTAATCAATTAATTAATTATAAATTTTGTTCCAACTGATATAAAATAAAGTTGGGACAGGGGTAAATATTTTCTTGAAAATTACTTTTCACACCTCCTCTTTTCCCAAAGTAGTTCAGTAGTTTATGAATGAAAAAAAACTGTTGACTTTTGTGTAAGTAATAAAATTATTGTTATTTCATTTTTAGTTTTTTCTCAAAATATATACTCCTGAATTGCGGTCTCTAGTTCATCATCAAGGTGCATTTCATGATTTCTTTTCAGTATAGTTGCATAAGAATTGCACAGGGCTTTTGTAGATGCATTGTTGAGATAACCCCTTGGGTAACACATGGATGTAGTAGAGATGATGTGTGTATGTTTAGTTTTATGGAGCTCCAGAACCCTATTTACTCAGTCTTCATTATATGAATACTCTCTTCACTGGACTTTTCACTCTTGAGTGCTTTCTAAAATTGCATGCGTACGGATCAAGGGTAAGGTTTGAAAAGCTTAAGCAAGCTTGTGAACGTGATGCATGTGTTCCAACGCAGCCTGCTATTTATTCTACCTGCCTGCTGTGTGATTTTAAGCTTCTTCAAAAAGTGATCAGTTTCAATTATCTTTTATGCACTGTCAGGAGTGACTAAAACAAGGAGATCTGTATAGGCACATCTTCAAAAAAGTACATTGTAACCAGCTGTAATTAAAAAATGAACTAGTTTACCAAAAAGCAGGTTACAGTATGCTTAAGGAATAGTAATCTTTGAACATATGGCAACTCCCTTTACACATATGCATGAAAACCTTGCACTGAAGTTGGTGATGATTACTTCATTATACAATTATTTAAGTAAATGATTAATGATGAACGATGTGTACATATGAAAAGGTATCAATTAAAGGTTAAGTTTCTTGTTTATCTTGTGAACAAGTTTGCACAATTTTCTACTATATCTACACATTCTACAAGTTGTGCTAACTCATACTTTGCTACAACAGGATTTGGAATATTTATACTTTAAGGTTTAAAACTGTTATGAATAATTTTATGTAAGATTCTTCTAATATAAGATTCTTAGAAAGATATTTTAAACAGTTTTATTGCTAAAAGCTTTGGTTGAAAACTTTATTTAACTATTAATCTTGTAACATATGTCTTGTATTTGATCAGTTATTTTTTCTGAACACATACTGCACTTTGCTAATATTCTATACTGCATATCTTTAAAGTACAGACAAGAATCTAGGGGTAAAAAGATGTTTAGAATATATACCTGTATAGCTGTAGTGTTGGGTATCTTATCTGCATTTAGAAAAAAAATTATGAGTTTTTAATAATGTTCTAAATTGTCAATCTCTACATTTTTGCATTTCAATTTGCAAATAAAGTAGTTCCAAGAAATCAAAAGTAAATACTAAATTTTTTTTTAAATCTTAGAAAACCTTTATTTTTTTCAACACTGGTAAAACAGGATACTTAACACTATTCAGCAATAGTTTTTAGTATTCGCTCTATTTAAAGAGTGAAATGCTGAATTAAAGTGTAAGCATTTAGACTACTCAGCCCAATAGTTTTCAATTGTTAAACTTACCTGGATTCTTGGTTGTCATTATTTTGCTTGGTTTGATTGTGGAGTCCCTAGTTTCATGGTGCCCCGCTGATACTTGTGGACATCCTCTCCTACATGAACCTTACCTTCACCTTCTGTTTCTCCATCGAGTGCATACTCAAGCTTATTGCATTCGGACCAGGGGTGAGTAATCCAACCTTGGGTTGGTAAAGTAGCAATATGTCCAAATGATTTTCAATTTATCTAATTATTCATTCCACATTTCATTTTTACAGGCTGCTTAATGTTTGAATCCTTGAAATTCACAAAATATTCTTTTAGCTGATAAAAACCTTTGTTTAAATTCAACTTTTTTTTACAAATTTAAAATGTTGTAGTCATGATTTACTCTTTCAACAAAAGAAAACTAAATATAAACTATCAACACTTTTATTTTTCACAAAATCCTTTTAAGCTAGTCAACAGATTTTTATTTATCAAATAGGTTCAAGACTTTTTAAATATAATTCTTTTGTAACTTCAACTGAAATTTGATACTTGATGGATGTTAAAAATATTTCTAGGAATTTGACAGAAATGTGAGATCCCAGAAATGCATTTCCAAAGTTTTTGACTGAAAAGCCAAACTTTTTCAATTTTGAAAAAAACACTCTGATTGACCATCCAACAACTCTTTTACTCTACACAACTCTCCCTTTCTCTCACTACCCTAATATTTCCATAACTGATGGGTATATATTTTTAAGAACTACCCCCAGCCCGGGGCTGGAAATAATTTTGAATACATTGGTGAAAACAAAATTAAAAATCAAACATTAAAAATCAAACATTAACTATCAAACATTAACTGGCAAGTTTTCCACCCCAATTGATTCATATTAAGGAGCAATATTTTTCAAGAAGGGTGGCAGGGTAAGGGAATATATACCCCTGCTTGAACTGCTTGATACAGCACTGCCTTGAATTCAAGCAAGGTTAAATCACGAAGAATTTGCATGAAGTATTTACTTCATTATTTTGTTCTCATTCTCTTTGAAACTTTTTCTGAAAAGGGACTGTCAGTGGATTTCTAAAATAACCCTCCATTTAAATTGTTAAATTTCCTATTTTGGTTGAGATATTTTTATTATTGTGACTTGGACTTTTGGAGTAGAGACACAGAATGAAATTGACCAAATTTAACTTTTCTCAAGGTCAGAAATCATGATATCTTTCCAATTATTTGTCAAATAACATTTTTAAAGAGGTATTGTTGTGAACTTTAACCTTTAAATAGAGGGTCCTTTGAAATAAAGTAGATGCAGCCACTTTAATTATGTTTTTCATGTGTCGGTTGGTTTTATTTTATTAAATATTATTAAGGTTTGCTTATTTTTCTTCAAGTTTCTAAATATTTTGAAACTGTTGTACATACCAATGTTGTACATATTTTTTGCTTAATAACATACTTTTTAAAACAACTTTTGAATAAAAATATTTGTGATAATGCATTAAATATTTACAAAAAAATTTATGAATAAGTTAAAAAAAATAAATTATCATTACAGGTATTTTACAAAATATGTTGATAAATATTAAAATGTAATATTATTACAGTTCTATAAAATAATTTACAAATAATGTTGTTAAATAATGTAAAAGATTGTTTAATAATGTTTAACACTTATAATTAATTTGTTTAGAGTTACTTCAAGGACAACTGGAATATATTTGATTTCATCACAGTTGTTGGATCTATTGTTGATGCATTGATGGTGGAGTTTGCGGTAGGTTTAATAATTAATTTACTTTTTTGTTAATATCATCGCCTCGTGATCGTTAACCCTATACCGATTGGGTTATTTTTGTCAAATATAGATTGGGGAAGGGTGTTTTTCACCCCCCCCCCCCCCCCATAATTATGTCCTTACGAGTTGAGATTGGGGAGTGTGGCACATGTCCCTAGTCCAACTTTTCAAGTCCTGCTCATTAAAAAAATAAGAACTCAAACTTTAATGGTTAAAAAGTTCAAAAAGTACAAAAATAATCATTTTTACTTTTGACAAATATTAACATGCGACAATTACATCCATTTGTCAAGGACTTATCAAATATACATTCAGCTTAATTAATAAAAAAGTTATAAAACAATTCTGATTTTTTTAAACACCGGCCATCCGTAGGGTTTGATCATACCCTATGGTTTGCAAAATATGTGTAGAACTATGATGCTGAAAAGTGAAAAAGTTGAGCAGTTTAAAGCTTATTTAGAAGAAAAGCGGTGGGTGGGTGATAGATAGGGTTAATTTACTTCTATTGCAGACTTTTCATGCACTAATTTATTCCTAGAGATGATTATAAAAAAGGAAGAAAAAAAATTACTAAGACAGTTCTAATTTTTCCACCCTTCTTCAAAGTATGAACAATTTAATTAACTTTAAAATATTTCTTAGTTTTTACCTTAATTCATCTTATCTTGAAAAAAAAAGAAATTATTCCTCTAAAAATTTTTTAAAATTTTTATTAGTTGATAAAACAATATGAAAAAAACTGATTTTTTATTTCATTAATTTTATTTTTAAGGGAGATATTATTGGGGTGAGTATTTGTAGTTCAAACCGGGTTGATATAATTTTACATAGTATATTGCAATAGGATTTGGCATTGAGAAATGTTCACAGTCAAATTGTAATCACCAAAAAAAATTGTATTTAAAAAATGTCATCCTCTGCCAAATTCTAGCCAAATTAAGGTCATAAAAAATAAGCACTATGCTAACCCTTATATCTTTGAAATATTACAAACTATAAATGATTCAAATCAAAAATATTACATCTAAAATACCCAAGGCTATAAAACCCAGTTGCTAAGATATAGGGATTGAAAAATTAAGGTTAGTTTCAGTTATTTAAGTTCACTTTCACTTTCAATTTATTCAAAACAAGAGCTTAATCACTCTATTGCCAATAAAAGAACAAAATGTGAAGAAGAAAAAAACTGAATTAAGTTTGAAAATGATTTTGATCTTTAGTTTTTACATCTCAAAGCTGTGAAATTTATTGATTCTTTGGTTGAAAGTAGTAAAAGTAGTCTTTCGTACAGTTCACTTCACATGTTGGCGAAATATGTACTGTATGTACAATGTACATTAATAGTAGAGCATCAGTATTATTGCTACCCTGCATACTGCATATATACAGTGAGACCAGATAAATATGCGCCTCTTTTAATGAGCGATGCGATACTTTCAATTAAAATGTGTTAATCTCTAATATTCAAAGTAGACGCATTTTAATTCATGAATTTAAACTCTTATTCCATGAGAACACCTGATTTGTCTTTCCTAATCTCCCATTGGCAGAAAGAAGACTTGTTTTGTCTTCTAATCTAGAGATATACAAAAGTATTTAACTTAATCCATAGGATTGCAAAATATTTTGATTAGCACTTTTTAGGAAAAATTAGTTTGACCAACATTGTTGGCTTTAAAGCAGTTTAAACCTAACCTCTAAACCTTACTGATAATTTGTACTGATCTCTCACTGGTTTGATTTGCAGATTCATTGGGGGAATTCAAAACTTTGAGCAATTGGAACGGCCTTTGAAATAGAATGGTCTATTAAATCTTAGTTTTGAAATCTTTGAATCAAACTGTTAAGACGCATTTTATTTGGTCTTGCTTTTAAAATAAAAATGGAAAATGTACATAGTAATATATAATTATGATGTAACGAAATATACTTCACCCTTATCTTTTGCCGTTTTGTGTCGAATATGTTTTTAAATGCATTTTCAAGATTTGTAGATTTGTCGTGCACTTGTCTCACATGTTTTGCATCTTTTCATTGTGCAATATTTTGCATTGCACTAATGTGCAAAAAAATAATTGAGCTTTTTAACGTTTTTGTTCCTTTAAAAACTCATTCTTCACAGTAATATAATTTAAAAAGAATGTAACGTTTTGCTGATTTGTAAGCAGTAAAATTGTCCTTGGACTATCTACAGTGGTGTGTGTAAACAATTGTCAATGAATTCATTTAACAATGCCTTTAAATCTTTATTTGACCTTATGCAGACGACAGTTTTTTCTATTTCTTAAATCAATTTTTGTTTGAAACTTTCGGTTGTTAATTTGGAACTTTTCCCAGACCTTTCTGTAGTACTGTACATATTATACTTCACAAGCAGGGGTATTCACAAACATAATTTAATATCCCCCCCCTTCAAAATATGTGCATGCCCCTGTTCACTTAGCAAGTATTAAAATTATTAGGTATATTCAGAGTATATAATTAACTTCTATGAATGCTGTCCAATGGTAAATATTAACAAAGCTAAATAAAATAGAAATTAAAGAAAATTTGATTTTTTCTAGAAAAACTTCATCAATGTCGGTTTTCTCCGTCTATTCCGAGCAGCTAGACTGGTTAAACTGCTAAGGCAGGGTTACACCATTCGTATTTTACTCTGGACCTTCATTCAGTCTTTCAAGGTAAAACATGATATATATTTTCTAAAAAGAAAATTAATTTTTTGTCCTATATGTTGGGGAACTATTTTACTTTGTATTCCTTGTATTCTCTGTATTCCTTGTTTTCCATGTACTAGTGCATAACATGCATAATTTTACTTTCCTTTAGTCCTTGTATTCCTTGAATTCTTTGTTTTCCTTGTATTCCCTGTATTTCTTGTTTTCCATGTACTACTGTATAACATGCATAATTTTAATTTCCTGTAGTCCTTTATTCCTTGTATTCCTGTTATTCCTTGTATTCCTTGTTTTCTTGTATCCAGTGCCATGTATTCCCTGTATTCTTTGACTAGTATATGGATTGTGGATTGTGGAGCAATGTTTTGATTAAAATGTATAAAGATATTTCAAATATCTAAAGATTAAATACTTTAGGGGGTCAGGTTAAGGGGATGTCAAGAATGTTTAACTTTTATAAATTTAAAGAGTTTTTAATAATTTAGGATTTATTGAAATATTTTCTGATGACAAAATTTTAGGCATTGCCTTACGTTATCCTTCTGATTGCTATGCTGTTCTTTATCTACGCAATTATTGGAATGCAGGTATGGATTGCAGACAAATAAAATGTTAGGGTTTTTTTTGCATTTTCACAAAATCAAAGTACGATTCAGATGCACTAATTTATTTCTATTTGCAACAATATGGCGATAAAAAAATATTTTTTTATTTCATTTAATACTTACAGAAGATATTTTTCTAATCTGCTCTGGTATTATTTCAATTGTTTATCAAGTTTCAGTATGACAAATGTTTTCCTGGTAATAAGTACATTTTTAAAGGACATATTTAGGATCTGGATACGCATCAAAATGGATTAAATTCAATATACTTCATTTTTTAATTCAGTTATCTAAACTTTTTTGATTCACAGTCAAGGGAACGGAGTTTTTGACTGAAAATCAAGCTTTTTAATGACTACATCTTTACAACCTTATTTTAAAAACCTTTTTTTTATTTCAAGCTTAGATTATTTGTCATATTCATAGTTTGAAATATCAAAAGTCTTCGTCATTGGGTTGAATGATAAAAGGATTATAACTCAGTTCCTTTAAAATTATTATTTTCAACCATTGGTTTATCACTTTACTAGTTTTTATGATTAAACATCAGTTAAATTTATGTACAGGTGTTCGGAAATATAGATTTTGATCCTGATACGGAGTACAACAGACATGTGCACTTTCAGACCTTTATTCAGGGTTTAATGGTGCTTTTCAGGTAAACTGAAAGCAAATAAGGACTGTGGACTAAATTATGATTGTCCCTTCATTTCACAACTTTACCAATGAGTAACAATGATTAAAATACTGTAATAATCTTAAAAAGTGTATTATTCTGACAAAGGTTCAAAGGGTACCATTGTGAGTCAGACATCCCGCACCATACATGGAGCCCCCCTGCCCAACGTCTTGCACCATACTTGGAGCCCCACATCCCGCACCATACTTGGAGCCCCCCTGCCCCTTATTTTTATAAAAACGAATTGAACTGTTCAGCTTTTAAACTATCTCAGAATATTTCCATGCTAAGCTTAACTGTTTTATTTTTATTATGCAAACATCTCATTAGCATAAAGAGAGTGTTCACGAAAATGAGATGAAACAACGATTCAATATAGAATTGATTTGAGATAATTTTTTCCGGTGATTCTGAAAAATAACTGATTATCCTGCTAGCTAATACCTCTCAAAAAGTAAAAGCGCTTTTTTCCCCCTAAAAATCATTTTTTCTTTAGTTTAGCAAATAAAACCTTAAAAGTTCTGGGGGAAATTGAAAAAAAGGGTGGGTAATGATTGTTCACGAAAATATACACCCCCCAGATTATCTCCCCACCCTTCCAGACTGACTTTCTCTTTTAGATGTGCTACTGGAGAGGCCTGGCCTATGATAATGTTGGCCTGCGAGGCAGGGAGACCATGTGCCCTTGGAGCTATTAAACGAAATCAAACAACAGGTTAAATAAAACCCATGATGTCAATATAGCAACTACTTGGGACATGATCATGATCTTACAATAGAACCAGTATATGTTTCTACCTCAAAATCGAATTTTAAAAACAAAAATTTAATATATATATACATATATATATTAAAGACATTAATTATTCAATTTACTGAACACAACCCAAGATTTACTTATGCTTTACATATAACAATATACACATTTAAAAATGGATGAAAAATGAAAGCAAAAATAATAGTAATGATGATGATGTCATAAAACATATGAATGTAAAAAATAGAAATTTAAAATTATTAATGAAAAAAAAATTCATAACAATACCTTAATAGTGTTAAAAAAAATTTGTTAAAGGAATTAGCATTTAGAGGGAGTATTTTAAGCATTTAGAGGGAGTATTTTAAGTATTTTAAGTGCTCAAAATAGCAAATTACTCTTAAAATATGTGAAAATATTGCCACCTTAGCTAGAACTGTTCCTTTAAAAAAAAATTTCTATATCTAAATTTTTTTAGTTCTCAATAAATGTGTTTTTTTTCTCTTAAAATCGGTCAATTTTTAATATTTTTATATTTTATTATATTTTATATTTCTATAGTTTATATTCGGAAAAAACAACCCAGTTTTAAAAATACTCATGTATTGAATTTTTGTTTAAAATTCTAAAAAATTTTATCTTTACAACCCATTTTAAAACATTCCATATCCAAGTAGAATACGATATTGCTTTAGTAAAATGATATCTGAAAAATGTCACAAAATTGCCCTTCTATCGTTTTGGTGTCGCTGTAATGTGGTTCATTCGATTCTGAAATCAAAATGATGAAAATTATTATTATTTATTAAAAGTGTCTGGTGGAAAACATTAAAAGTAAACTTTAAGTTAAGTTAGTCTCCAGAAAAGAGGGGGTCAAAAGATATTTAAACTCCCCTATTTTCGACCCCTAGGGGGGGGCCCCCCCTGTATCCGCATCTTATTCTGAATCTATGATAATTATGAAAATGACAAAAAAAAAATTAAAAACAAAAAAAAACATTTTGATGCCTATTAATAATATAAAAGAAAAGAAAGCTGATGAAAACACTAATATAATATACACTGATTTAGGAGAGTTACTTGAACCTGGTAAATCGTGCGGATCAAACATCACTTTCCCATTCTTTGTGACCTTTGTGTTCCTCTGCTCTTTTCTTATGCTTAATCTCTTCGTTGCTGTTATCATGGATAACTTTGATTATCTGACTAGGTGATCAATCATATATCAATATATATTATATAGTTGACTAGGTGATCAATCATATATCAATATATATTATATATATAGTTGACTAGGTGATCAATCATATATCAATATATATATTATATATATAGTTAACTAGGTGATTAATCATATATCAATATATATATTATATATATAGTTAACTAGGTGATTAATCATATATCAATATACATATTATATATATAGCTGACTAGGTGATTAATCATAAATTATAGGACTATATACATAAAATCAATGAATAAATTGAAACAGGGTCACGCGCAAACAAATTTCATTGTTATTAAATGATGTGTAAAGAGAGTACAATGTTGTATTTAAAAAAGGATTCAAGAAATGAGAGTGCATTTTCCTATACGGTCGTCTCAAAATTCTGTACCCTTATCCTTAGATATCCAATATAGTTTAAATTAAAGGGAGTGACCGGCTAGACACGTTAGTTGAACTGAGAGTGGAATATTTTAGAGGACATTTTTAGAATTCATGTGAGACCCATAAGAGGTTTATACGCTGTATAATTGTTCAGCAAGAGCCCAAATTCGAAGCACAGCTTTAAAAGACAAAAGACTTTTCTCGGTTTAAAATTAATGTTTGGTACAAACTGTTGCATAAAACTTAAAGACAGCATGGTATTGATTCATTTAATTTGTCTTACGAACTTGAAATGAAAAGATTTGTTTAAAAGCTAATAAATGTGTCAAAAAGGGACAAGTTTAGTTTGAAAACAATTTTAAATACTTATTTAGGGATTCCTCAATTCTTGGTGCTCATCACCTGGACGAGTTTATCAGGATTTGGGCAGAATATGATCCAAGTGCAGAGTAAGTTTTTGCTGGAATCGTAAACTGTAGACATAGAAGACGACATTGTAGCAATAGTTCAGTGTATTCAATTTTGTTTTACGTACAGCGTTAGGCGGTTTTAACAATATAATGAAGACGACTTTCATGGATACACTAAAACATGAAAACAGAGAAAAGCTGTCAATTAAAAAAGCTTCTCTTCAATTGCTTGTAATCTTGTAATTCGAAAAAAGCTTGTTAACAATTAAAACGTAATAAAAAGTCGTCTTCATTATATGATATCATCGCCTTCCACCGTTGTAGCCATTATTAAATCAGTTATGAAGTGAAATAGGTCTGTTTACACTGCACAATTGCCGTGTATCAAGTTCAAAAGACTAGTTACAGTCATAAATTGACTATAAAAGTCGTCTTTGAATTCCAGTTGTTTATTTTTGGTTCTCACTTTAAATATATGCGAAGCTAAAATTAGAATAAATGAGTTGTGGTACATTCATTTTAAAAATGGGTAAAACAGATTTATCCAACTTTTTTTATAAAACATTTGTTGGAATTTACATAAGAAAATCTTTAAAATGATTATAAACAATATTATAGGCAAGGCAGTGATTTTATCAAAATATGTAGCTTGCACATAATGCATATTGCAAGTTTGCAACTATGTATTAAAAATCTTATCATTGTCAAAATTAAACCTAGTAATCTGTTCTTTTGATTTTAATTCAACATCACAATCTTCGCTAATACGTTTATTTTGTTTAGAGGGCGTATTTACTACTCTGAGATGTATGATATGCTGAAGAACATGGATCCCCCCCTGGGCTTCGGCTCCAAGTGCCCGGACAGATTGGCCTTCAAAAAGCTGATCAGGATGAATCAACCAATAGATGAAGATGGGACGGTTCATTTTACCACTACACTCTTCGCTCTTATTAGAGAGGTAAATTCATTTAGTTCAAACCTTTGATTTTCAGTTGGGCTGTATTTTTTATCATCTTTTAACCAACATTACCGACCTATGATTCCCCCTACAGAGGGACGTTATGTTACTTAACGTACCTTGGGACAATTAAGTAAAATTACGTTCTAGCCCTGGGAGGTTTTCGTGAAAAAATTTGCGTATTTTCATCTCAAAGACGATAAAACTACTTTTTGGGTAAATTCTAAATTATGCTTGCCCAAATTTTCCCTCGACTAATTTTGCCTGCATGTAAAATTTGTCTTGGGAACCCTTGGTATAGTAAAATTCCCTTAACTTCACGCCCAATCACATTTCATTTCACCCGATCACCCAAATTGTTTCACCCAATTTTAGGTAATATAACTTCAACCAGGCCAGGCCAGGCCATCATGAATGCTTTATCAGCGCTATCTCCCCTAACAACTCTTTCATAGTCCTTCCAATGAGGAGTCGATTCCCTTGAGCTGCATTACCCGATGAACCGGTCAATCCCCCTTGCCTATGGTTCAACCCCAACAGATGGGCAATTCGGAACTACATGGGCGTCATTAATTGGGAATATGTTCCCATCATCCTACCAGAGGGGGCAGTTGACTTACGGTACCGTTGTTAATCGGACATGCAATTTTATACTCAATAAGTCACTTAAATTTTGTTTACAGTCCCTTTATATTATCGATTTAGAACTTGAGTATAAAAATGAGAAGTGCTGGAGAAATGGATCAAGCAGATGCTGAACTAAGAGCAACTATTTGTAAGGTAAATCATAATGTACTGCAGTCGATTTGAATACCTTGCAACTGATTCCGGTTGGAAACTATCAGAGCTAGGAAATTTATTCAGCGTGAAATTTCCAAGATCTTAGAAATCAAAGGAAAATAAAAGTGAACAGCTTTGTCTAATTAGAAATGAATGAGCTATTCATGTTTTTCTTATTTAAAAATTGATCATTTTCAACTAAGAATTTTTTTCTATTTAAATTGCTTGAGTATTTCTGCACATATTGGGACTTAGTTTTTATATTTATTTGTTGTGTGATAGGTTTGGCCGTACGAAGGAAAGGATAAAGTTGATCTTCTGGTTCCTCCCCAAGATGGTAAGATATTTTCTATTTTACGGATTATCAAGTACAAGAACATAAATAACATAAAGACCTAATTTGTTGTTGAAATCGCTTAAGAATGTGAAATCGTACTAAAGACGAAAAAATGAAAATTTTGTCCTTTTGAAGAAAAAAATGTCGATTCAGATTTCGAGGTTTAGGAGTCGGTGTACCATAACTTTCGTAGCCGTTTTTTTATTCAAGAGTTAAATTTTTTAATATATTTTTTATAGTTTTGATTTGGTTTTACTTTTGAATAAACTTTAATGGTTTTAAAAAGACAGAGCAAAAATCTATTCGATACAGGCAATGACCAACATTTAAGGAATTATAGCCAAACGTTTAAAACGAAGACGACTTTTCTTTTTTTCTGGTTATTCCTGTAGAAGTCTAGGGTTTCTGGCGAAATTGGGTAATCGAATTGCGAAAATTTCGCTTTCTTTTTCGCCGGAAATTTCGCAGTTTTTTGGATTCCGTTCGTAAAATAAAAAAAGAGCGAAATTGTCACATATTTTTTTTCTTCATAAAATTCCGCATCTTTTGTTCTTCCTTTCACAAATTTCATTCTTGCGAAAAAAATGCGAAAGTTTTCGTTCGCAGAAACTGTAAGACTGCCTGGACTAACAGGAAATTATCTGTTTAGAAATTGGAAAAGGAAAACTGACAGTTGGAAAGATCTATGGAGGATTACTAATACTAGAAAATTGGAAAACAACTAAATTTGGGAAACTTGTCTCCTCTGATAGACCAGTAAGCTTTTTATACCCTTCTCTAATAATTTGTAAATATCAACCTTTTTATTTATAATATTTCGAGGTCAGAACCTTTAATCTTTTAATATTTCTATTAAATTATCTAGAAATCTATATTATTATTAACTAAATAAATGGTCGTAATTAAATTATTATAAATTAATTTCCTACATCCTTCTGCACTCCCTTTAATTGTAAAATTATTGTTTTGTCTCCCTTTGAGACGGGGGGATAAACAATAATATTGTATTATATATATCAATAAAAAAAACAAGATCGGACAACTGATTTAAAAAATGTAAAATGCGCGCATTTTATTTGTATTGAAACACAAATTTGGACTTATGAAAAGTGTTTGACAAATGGCCTAAATTATTTTAAAGACTTAGTTTACAAACCAGTGCTAAGTAATGAGTGATTTTTGAAAATTGCGTCTAAAATATATTTTAAAACTTGAACTAATCGTTCTCGGCTCAAATTTCAATTGTCTAAATCCTCAGAACTTTGTAACCTGATATCGTAGACCTGTAATATTGTAAACAAAAAAATTTTACAGATCAAAAAGTCTGAAAGTTTGAAATATCAAAGTTTGTAAAGATGTAAGGATTAGAAAATTAAATATTTTCAAAATGAAACATCATATGTTTTGACTAATTAAAGGTGTTTGACAAAAAGACTGAGTTAATTTGAAAAATCAGTTTTACACAAGTGTATGCAAAATGTCCAGTTTGGTTGTCCCATCTTGTTTTGTCCCTCCAGAATCTCTAGCTAGTGTATTATATCCTAAACTATAGAAAGGGTCTCTCCTCCAACAAATCATGGGGTTGACCAGCGCTGGACTTAACGGAACTAAGGATACAGATTCAAACCTTAATAATCATCATAAGGTGAGGAATAGGTTGGACGAGGAGCATGCTGTTTAGACTAGATTATATTTGTAGATTTTTTGTGTGCATTTTGTATTTAAGTTGTGTTCTATTTTATTCTAATTATGTATAAAGAAAATGAGTTTTGTTATCTCTTTATCTTTGCAAATCGATGGTATAGACCTTTGAATGATATTTCAAACTATGGATTCTGTTTGATCATAGTCTAAATTTGAAATATCAAAGGTTTAGCACTTCGGGTTGCAAAGTATATGGATTTGAAAATTTCAGTTTGGGGCTCTTTGTTTTGTCTGTGTGTGTCCAATAAATGTCGTAACGGCTAAACCGACGAGGATCGAAATAGAAAATTCTTTCAAATTATTTTTATTTTAAAAATATTAGCAACCCACCAATGGTAACAGAAAATCCATGAACTTCTTGAAAAATGTACGTAAGGCTGCAGATCAGGAGAAAACTAGTTTTTAGTTAACATCAAATGTTAATTTAACAAACGCTCATAAAAAAAACCTAAAAAGGAAACCTTGACATGGAAACATTTAATATTTCAAACTTAAATTATTTAATCTAACAGAATTCATAGTTTGAAATATCTAAGGTCTACGACATTGGGTTGCAAAAATATTTATAGGGATTAAAAACTCAGGGTTTGTGGCAAAGACTCAATTCCTTAGATGTTTGTATTTATCGCTGAAGCCAAAAGCTAATTTTCGACAGATTAAGATTGCTTAAACGTCATTTTTCTTTTCCGACAGTTTAATTGCCCCTCTACAAATTAAATTAAAAAAGTTACGAAGTACGTGTGGATTTATGTGTTTTCCCTTTTTCGTGTACTTTCCACGGATTTAATGCAAGGAAAGTTATTTCAGAGGTGTACGCATCTTTGCAGTGTACTGTCACTGGGCGGTAATGTAAAAACAAGACGGATGTCGAAGCCTGACATGGGATCCATCTTTCACATAAATAGTCAATGAACTATTCTGGTCAAAGGCAACTATTATGTGAATTATCAAAATTATCTAAATTTAATGCTTTTAACCTCCTCGGATACTAAACGAACACTGAGGTTATTTTTCTTGTTTACAATTCCGCCCAGAGAGAACTGGTTTCAATATGTACGCAGAGTATACGCAACTGCAATTTAACTTTCCTTGCATTACATTCTTGGTATTTTCTAACTATATTTTTTAAAGTTAATGTACTCTCTTGTGTACTCTCTTGTGGAATGTATACATTTCAATTGTTTAAATTCAATGTCAAAAGAATTTCAATAAGTGTTCAGAACTTTCCAAAAATATAGGTTTATAAGGAAATATAGTTTAAAAATAACTATTCAATTATCACATTAAAAACATACTTTAAAAATATTTTGTTTTGCATGTATTTCTCACAATAAGTTTATAGCACGAATAATCTAGATAGAAAACGAATATATTTTCCCTAATTATAAAGCTTAGATAAACATTAAAAGTGTACCGTTGTGAATCGGTCAAGTACATTTTAAAAAAAGGGATCATTTAAAATAAATATTTAGCATGCTCAACACTAAGATTTACAAATTCTGATTTTTCGCAATCTTTCTGACAAATGTTATGTTTAGGTGTGTTATGTTGAAAAAAAGACAACTGTCTAATTGTTGTTCGTTTGACCAAAATTAGCTGGAAAATTGCATGTTATGAATTGTGATGTCATACTTTAATTTCTAATCGGTTCAAATATTTTTATATGGCTTTGGATTTCAACTTTTTTTAAGTCTTTTTTACCCCTAAAATTCACTTTGCTCCCACACCTTAGTTAAAAAAAAATTTTAAGCAAAATTTACTTTATAAATAGGGGGCCGAAATAAGTTTTATAAATAAAGTTATATCTGGTATCCCTTTTTATACAATTATCATTCCTTTATAAAAAGCTGGTTTTTTGGTATGCAACAATTTTTATTTAATCCCACCGGGAAATTTTCATTGAAAGATACTTTGAAAATCTACAAAGGCAAAAAAAAATCCGCAAACCCTCTGGTTTATCGTTGAATCCCCTCTTTAAAAAGGAATGTCATTTACTCTCAGACAAATTAGAATCAATGGAAATTTAAACCCCCGAGGGATTCAATGATACATGATACATTTATTTACTTTTATTAATGTTATAAAGATTTGTAAAATTGTATCTAACTATTCATATGTTGAATGTGTTAATTGAAAATTGAACATTGAGTCAAAAAAATTGTTGCACAGTTTTTAAAATTCAGACATATTTTGTGAAAAAATCTTCTTATATTAATCTGCTTGTTAAATGTTTTAAATACAATAGCCCAGAATGTTTCTTTATCTGTATCTGGTTATTATCGATGTTCCTCCATAGGCTATGATGAACGGTGGGCCCCGGATGGACCTGAAGTTGACACCCCAACTGCCCAGCACGACCCCTCGGCCCACTCAGCTGGGCAGGGAGTCACCTCTTTCATCCTACGGAGAGAGTTTTCAAGCGGATAGCCCGGATCCTAAAGATTATTTTGGAAGGTAAAAGTATTGTTGTGATTTTGTGCACCCTAGTTTCTGGTGTCGGTAGGGTCCAGGGAGTAAGTAATAGAAGGGAGATACAACTGATGTGGTTCGACCTACCATGTGATGATACATGCTTTGCAGACGGGTACTCCATTTGTATAGAAATAATCAGAATAGGTTATTGTATACGCGGTAATTGTACATTAGACAAATATTTCTTATTTACATGAAGTACCGTCTGCAAAGCATGTATCCTTACTCCCTGGTAACGTATAATCCCATTAGATATCAGTGAGGTGTTTGGCGTCGTTTAGAACCATAGCGATTGTACACACAGCCATTCACTTTCGCACCACATCTCTATCAAATTCAATTATCCAATCGAAAAAAAGACGCATTTAGCCACGCACTTCTCCCCCTTTAGTAAAAATAAATTCAAGCTATATGGAGCATAAAGTCTGACCGCGTCAACCTTGTTGCACCGACTAGTCCTGGCTTAGAGCTAGGTACAGTACAAACTGGGACTGGAAAGGTTGGCCCGGCTCGGAAATTCAAATGTACTACGGCTGTTCGTGTAGCGCTAAATAGTGAACGTTTTTTTCCTTCATAAAATGAATTAAAAAACGGAAAGTTTTCCAAAACCTGATAGATTCCTTTTTATACAACTAGGATTGGTACAAAAATCTTTGATACGGTTTGTTGAACATTGAAACCTTTCAATTTTAAACGTGAAACTATTTCATTGAAAAATGTAAAATTCTTTCCGCACGCAAAAATAATTTTATTGTAGTAAATTTTAAGTAACATTTATAAAAGAAAACAATTGTAAAAATTCATAATTCATTCAGTAATTAACGATCATAAGGAAAGGTCGATTTTTTATTTGTGATGGGCAACAAAAATGCACCTTGAACCGCTGAATAATGTCCATTCATTTGTTTTTCGATATCAAAAATCTGTTTTGTTAAATGCTGAAAAACTAGTTTCTTTGAGACTCTGAAAAATTATGTTTTTGCTTTGGATTTGCTTGATTTTTAAGAGAATTTAACGAATTTAACGTTTCTGAACGTGTTTCAAGACGGATCCTTTGATACCAATCTTTATTTAGGTTGACGACATTTTGTTCTGGGCCACATTAGTGATTTGATTTTCACAAAAAAAAAAGCAAAAATCGGAATAAGTTTAAAAATTATGAAAAAAATTGTAAAATCTTTAAAATATGGACTTTTTAAAAAAAATGTTATGCCTTAATTATTTTTCTTTAAGATGGGACAGCAGATCTCCCAGCCCGACCTACAACTATTACAACAGGAGACAACATCACCGGTCCCCACCTAAACGTAAGCAAACTTTAGATCCTGTCGCCAAATTTCAGTCCCTCGCAGCAAATTTCAAATCTTATCAGAAAATTTTAGAACCCATCAGTGATCCTCATAAAGGAGGAGAAGGAGGAGGTGGGTGGCAAGGAGGAGGGTATGGGAGCGGTGGTGGCGGAGGGCGAGGAGGAGGATCAGGAGGTGAAGGAGGAGGAGACGTATGGAATGATGGTTACGGAGGTCTATTTTTTGTTGCATTTTTTTAAGTTACCTCCGCGCGCTTTCTACAAAAGTTGGTCCTCATTTCTGTTTTTTATGTTTGCTTTTCTTTTGGCTATTTTATTGTCAGTTTTTTTTTTCTTTAAATGATTGATTGATTTATTGAAAAAAATTAAAGTATACAATGAATTGTTCAGGTGGAGCAGGATATAATGAATATATAAATTATGACTATGAGAGAAATAATCCGAGGCATGAGAAGAGAAGAAGAGCTAGAGATAGTGGGTAACTTATATTTTTCTTAATTTTATCTATTTTGAATTTAAGGGTGTTTTTTTTTGAGAATGCCAAATACTTTTTACACCATCAAAAACTTACACAGTAGCAAATTAGAAGCAGCAATAAAAAAGAAAAAGAAATCATTCAGTTTTTAACAACTTACCAAAAGAGAGATCATAAAAGAAGATCGATTTTTCAATTTCTTTTTTCCAATGAGCTATTGCGAATAACAAAAATGTTTTGAATTTCTAATCTGCAACAAAGTAAACTTGTTTTTCTTACTAGGGCATGTACAATCAAATTTGATGAGGAGTGTGGTCACAAAATTTGCATAAATTTGATTGTCCCAAGGTCAAAACAGGATCGATTGTAGACTGCCAAACCTAATTGTCTTGCAGCATTAGACAAATATTTCCTTTCTGAATTTAAGATTTAAAGGTTCTTGAAAACTTAATATATATTTATGATAATGTGTTTTAAATCAGTTTTAAGTCTTTATGTCTTTGAAACTTTGCAAAAAAAACTTTTAAATCTAATTGTGGGTGGAACTTAAACATTTTATTTTATTGGTTATAACGTTTTAAAATAAGGAAAAAAGCAAACATTTTTTCGATTTTGTATGATGAAAATGTGTTTTTTAATATTTTTAAAGTTTACTTTATTTAGGTTTTATGGAGGAGGCCATTCAAGAGAAGAGAGAGAGAGTGTTCGAAGAAAAGAAAGAGAAGATAGGGATAATATGGTTAGAGATTTTATCAGGTAAAAAGAGAAGAAAGGGATAATATGGTTAGAGATTTTATCAGGTAAAAAGAGAAGATAGGGATAATATGGTTAGAGATTTTATCAGGTAAAAAGAGAAGATAGGGATAATATGGTTAGANTATTAGTACTGTTAGAGTCGGCACACTCTAAAAAGCTCACTGTATGTAAATGAAACATAGAGTTGTATTTTCTTTATTCACACTCATTCTATCCACATATTCAGCTTCAGGAACGTACTAATATAAATCACAAGTTGATAAAAGAACTAGAAACAATAAGAATAAAAAGATTAAAACAGTAAATACTAAATAACCATTTGTTGTTAACATCAATAGACTCAATAGTTATTTGTTTAAATCATAATCAATAATTTATCAACTCTTAGACCTAATAGTTCAGATAATACGGGTTACTACAAAGCGAGCCTTGCCAGGACTAAGGCTTGAAACAACTCAAATAAATCTTTACTTAAAAAGGAATAATATATGCGTAGGGAAAAAAATCTCTACATAAACATAATTCTTCTTGTACCATGGATACATTCTATGGTATTTTGGAAGAATTTTTACCCCTGGTTGGCAGGTATATATCTGGAACCTTGTCTAGTCCAACCAAGAATGCAATACAGGTTGCTTCAAAAATATTAAGATCTCTTCTGCATATGCACGGTCCAAACAGTAGGATAATTAAGAAGTTGGATAATTAAGAAGTTGGATAATAAAGAAGTAGGAGGATGTAGAAGTAGGAGGATAAAGAAGTTGGATGATAAAGAAGTAGAAGGATAAAGAAGTAGAAGGATAAAGAAGTAGGAGGATAAAGAATTAGGAGGATAAAGAAGTAGGAGGATAAAGAAGTAGGAGGATAAAGAAGTAGGAGGATAAAGAATTAGGAGAATAAAGAATTAGGAGGTAAATAAGTAGGAGGATAAAGAAATAGGAGAAGAAAGAAGTAAGAGAATATAGAAGTAAGAGGATAAAGAAGCAGGAGGATAAAGATGTTTGAGGATAAAGAAGTAGGGTAATAAAGAAGTAGAAGTAGGATGATAAAGAATTGAGGTAAAAGTATAGTAGAACTTCAACTTAATGAAACTGATTAACCTTGAATAAATATCCCTAGGAATGGCAAAGGATGGAGTCAACCGAACTCTAATACTGGAGAACGATCTAGAAAACTCCCAAGAACTCCCGCCAACTCCTTGAATGCAATGGGAGTACTGCAAAGTATGCTAGGATTAAACCCTACACCCCTGGGTAGTATGAACACTATCAACGGGTCAGCTCCTAGTGTAGTAGTAAACCAAACTCTAGATTTGGCTGGAAATATGGTTAATGCGGTGAGACGCCTTCCGCAAGTTCCAGGACCTGGTGCACCGGCGCAGCAAGGAATATTTTCTAAACTATTTGGTAAAAAGGAAGCTACAACCCCTATGATGAGTCAAACTGCTCATCAGCTGCTGAACCAACAAAACATTGGAATGAACCAGCCGACCATGGGAATAAATCAGCCAAATATTGGGATTAATCAGCAGAACATAGGCTTAAATACGTTGAATATGGGATTAAGCCAGCCATTAAATGCCCAAAACATGGGATTAAACCCTCAGAACCTGGGAATAAATCATCCAAACCTCCAGCCTTTAAACTCCTCTAGTTTAAATCAGCAACAACAGATTTTAAACTCCCAGCAAATGTTGGGCCAACAACAAATGAACTCTGTGATGTATGGGCAGCAACAGCAGCAGCTAGGAGACCCTGCAATGCTGCAACAGCAGCTGTTGATGCAGCAGAATATGTTGGGAGGATCTGTGTCTAGTATACCAGGTCTATTACCTAATTCAGGTAAATAAACCAGAGAAACTACATGTCAATAGTCAAATTAGTTTTTAATAGGCAAAAATAGTAAGTTCGAATTGGAACTTGTGGCTCTTTTTCAATTAATTTGTTAATAGTTAATGATAATAATAAATGTAGCGCATCTAGAAACCAACCATCTTTTTTCTCATAACTAATTGTTCTTTCAGTTTTTCAAGAGAACTTTATGATATTATTTTAAATTATTCTTTTTTAAAGGTATTTGAGCTGTAAAAATTAGAAAATTTGTTAATAACTTTTTACCCAGCAAAGATTTAAAGCAGTGTCAAACATCAATCATAGCTCCAACAGGCTACTACGCCATGCTTCAGTATCAAAAGGGGTAGCAACAACTACAGTTCCGAAGTTGATGGGTAGTGCTAGCTGGGACCATAGTTTCAATACCTAAACAATTCTGGACTTAAGAAGCTTGTACGAACCAAGATCGTCGTAGGTTGCCGTCAAACAATATAATTAATAAAGTAATGATAATTTATTTATTGACGTCAAATGTGTGCCAGTAGCTGAGCTCTCATAGTTTTACGTATCTGATGCATCATCTCCTCTAATTGTTTGCTATGTGAGGACAAAACAAATGTTTGCTGGGTAAATATCAAAAGGTTCCAGATCATTGATTCTTAAAATTGTATCTGTTCAGGAACACTGCCAAACTTAAACCTGCCACCTGGACACCAGTCTGGTCTTCATCCGTCACATCATCAGCTAGCTCATCCTGGTCATCCTGGTAGTCACCAACCTTTACATCCTGGTAGTCATCAACCTCTTCATCCTGGTAGTCATCAACCTCTTCATTCTGGTAGTCATCAACCTATTCACCAACCTATCCATCCATCCAACCATCAGCCAACGCTACCGGAAACGCTTTCCTATCCCTCTACAGGTATTTTCCATTTTCAATACAAGATACAGTGAATCCCAGATTTATGCATATATAGGAAGAGTTTTTGATAATTACATATTTAAGATCAAATGCCGCGGAAAAATAAGTTTATTATAATAATATAATATAATTCAATTGTATTCATATTTCAGGGTTATTAATTTACCTTGAATTACAATAAAAAGAAGTTTCTTTAGAAAAACTTATGAGGGTCTATGTATTAATATATCTGGGATTCACTGTAAGTGGAATTAATATACAGCAAGAAGTTATTCAAGTATCACTCTTATCTAGACTATAAAAGTTATTCATCAAATTTTTAAACAGCCTCAACTTGAAAGCGTCGCTACGGCCTGGGCTTTGGCTTTACGTAAGAGTGTGCACATCTGGGTTTGTACTTTGCAGTGCTTTTTGGTACCTACTCTGCAAGAAGTATATTTTGATTTCGTCGAAGTAAAATATCAAGTGTGTCTACCCCTGCTTATATGTTGATATTAAACCACTTAACTGGAGCTTGGAAGATTAGCTATTGGGTGTGCTTAGGAAGCTTAAAAATCAAGCCAATCATGGACAGACTTTCGCTAATTGTAGAAAGGGCGCTGAATGACCTGCTGCCGGTGAAATCCTGAATCAATTACAAATATCATTAGAAACATTTATTATTAAATATTCATATTGTTCATAATAAAGGTTTATTATTAATTACTAATATTGTTCATAATAAAGGTTTATTATTAATTATTCATATTGTTCATAATAAAGGTTTATTATTAATTACTAATATTGTTCATAATAAAGGTTTCTTATTAATTATTTATATTGGTCATAATAAAGGATTCATATTGGTCATAATAAAGGTTTATTATTAATTATTAATATTGTTCATAATAAAGGTTTCTTATTAATTATTCATATTGGTCATAATAAAGGTGTATTATTAATTATTCATATTGGTCATAATAAAGGTTTATTATTAATTATTAATATTGTTCATAATAAAGGTTTATCATTAATTATTCATATTGGTCATAATAAAGGTTTATTATTAATTATTCATATTGTTCATAATAAAGGTTTCTTATTAATTATTTATATTGGTCATAATAAAGGTTTATTATTAATTACTAATATTGTTCATAATAAAGGTTTCTTATTAATTATTTATATTGGTCATAATAAAGGTTTATTATTAATTACTAATATTGGTCATAATAAAGGTTTATTATTAAGTGTTAATATTGCTTATAATAAATGTTTATTATTAATTTTTAATATTGTTCATAATAAAGGTTTATTATTAATTATTAATATTGCTCATTATAATGGTTTATTAATAATTACTAATATTGTTCATAGTAAAGGTTTATCATTTCCTACTAATACTGCTCAATAAAGTTTATTTTATATTTTTGTTTTTCGACCGAATCTGGCCAATTAAATTATCCTAAAGTATGAATCATGATCTGCTTCAGGGTTACAATTGGAACCAGGACAAAATTTGAGATCTCTACAGAAAGAAAACACTCCAAGACTTGTTCCAATTACGGGTTAAATTTGTAAAAGATTGGCCAATTAATTTATTACAATCATAAAATACAATATGCAGAGAAGGAAAAAATATATACAACATCAGGTCAAGAAAATAAAATCTTTGATAACTCGAAAATATGTGAAACATTCTTACATGGATACATACGTCTTATAAACCAAAGAAATATTGTTCAGAATAAAATTTTATTATGTATTTCTGATATTGCTCATTATAAAGGGATATTTTCAATTACTAATACTGCTTTCAATATATTAATTATTAATATTCCTTATAATAATGGTGAATTTTTTAGTACTAATATTACTAATAATAAAGGTTTGTTATTTATTATTAATATTGCTCATAATAAAGGTTTGCCCCAGTTTTGCTCTGGATTACATCCCTCAACTCAGAGCCAGCAGCAGAGCAAGAAACCGGGCGAAGGAAAACAATCAATTATTTTTTGATCTGATTTTTATCAGAGCAGTTCCTTTCCATCCATAAAATAAAATAAGGCTCTTTGCTCACATATATATATATATATATATGTTCGCTAAAGCTGGCCAAATTGGCTGACATTTTTCGATGAAATCTAGAGGTACCCTGGGCCGGGGGTGACATTGGCTAAAAAAACATTTTTTTAAAATTTTAAACTTTCATTCCGCTGCCAACGCCGGTCACTTCAGAATGATTCCTTTACTTTTTATTCCTTATCTTTTCCTCTTAAATAAGGATTTTTAAAAAAATTCTTAAAAATTAAAAAGAAATGGCCAAACTTAGAAGCCTAGCTGTAAACGTAATTGCATTTGGTCCTCCATTATAGGGGAGCCAATTCTCAGTGGTACCCTTTAAACCTTTATCTCAGAGCAATTAGGATGGAATCCACATTTTCTATCAAAATGTTATTAGGGTTCTATTAATTTTCTGTTTTTCATTTAAAGCGAACCCACGATCTAAAATAATCAAGTTTCATCTAGAAAAATAAGGATATATCATATACCCTTGATCAGGCATGGGTTTAAATGGTCGTACATGTACTGAGATATGGAACATTGAGTGTCCCTTGAAATTACTTTCACAGTCCCTTGGTAGGTGGGGGGAGGGTCCCTTGGTAGGCGGGTAGGGGGGAGGGAGGGTCCCTTCTTTCTCTATATATTTCCAGTTCATCTCAGAAATGTGATTTTTCATAGTTCTGAGAGCTTATCTCTCCTCGTAAAAATGAGTTTAAATTTCCGGCTTCTGAATATTGTAAAATATCCAAGTCAGGGCAGTTTATCTTATACTTTGTTTAGGCCCAGAAGCCAACCCTTCATGCACGCCTTAACCTCTTTAATTCAAGGGACAGTTAGCGTAATTTCATGTGACCTTCCATTTATATTGAGGCAGGTTCAATTTACAATGGTACCATGAAAAGCTTTGTCTGATCAAGTATGAAATAAATACTCAATTTTATTTAATACTAGCTGAAAGGCCCGACGTCGCCTTTAGAAAAAAAACATTTGAAAAAAAAGTTTGGCCGGCCAGAGGGAACATATAGACGAATAGCTTGTTTTATTATTTAGATTTTCAAAATCTTGGTTTCTTTACAAAAGTGACTGGCGCAATTCTATCGCGGGGAAACCACTGATTAACGATCCAAATTAAACCTTTTTTAAGCTAATCGATCACATAATAAGTTTTAAGGGTACTGTTATTATATGACACACAGTTTCATTAAGTTGTTTTTTATATAATACATACAAGTAATATTTTACTTAAACTCTTCTTAATTCCTTTTTTACTTGAAGCAATCAAGTATTGACACATTTAGAGATTAGATTGCCCAATTCAGAGCGGTCTCCAGGTTTATTTCTGTTAATTCTAATATGTTTCCTTGCAGTAGAAATGCTCAAGTCACTTTTGCATAGAAGTCCTATTAAAATAAAAAGTTTTAAAAATTATAAACATCATCTAATTCTTACTTGATCAGGCAAAGGTTTTAAGGGTACCATTGTCAATCGACATTGCCATCTTTGCATTGAGAGTCAATTGAATTAAAGAATTGAATGCATCGCTAGGGTGGGGAGGAAGAGGAGCTAGATTACCAAAGATACCAATCCCTCTTCCAACCAAGAACCCCAGGAAGGCGCACACCCTGGTGGGCGGACCCTTCTCCCGGTCCCTGGAGGAGGTGGAGGAGGATCTATTTCTAGAGAGGGTGGTGACCGTAGGGCGGGGATCTAGGAGATTACCCACACCTGGAGGTACACTTAGGTATGCTTTATAGAACCTTTATAATAATAATATTATTTCAGGAATATCATATTTTTTATTAAATGTTTAAAGTGAAATTCATATTTTAGACGTAAAAAAGAAGTTTATACATTTATAAACTTCCCGAAACAATTTTAGGTTTATATTCTTAGGTATACTCAAATCCGTTTTGATAATATTACTTTTTTAAATAATTTTTTTGTTTAATTTGTTTAAAATTAAATAAGCATTTTATTATTTTAGACGAAATAAATGATACAGATAGTTTTTTATACGTTAATAAACTGTCTAGGTGTATTAACTTTAAAGCAATAAGGTTTATTTTGACACCAATCAAACCATTCTTAATTTAAACTTCTATAGGTATGCTCAAATCAATTATTAAATCACGGGAATATTATTATTTATAACCAGTTAATTAAGTTTTTTTTTCTCTGAATTTTTATTTGTTCAGAAGTAAACTATTTTGTTAGATAAAATTAACATATTTTACTCAGAAAAGTAACATACTTATTTTTGTTTACCTCGTTTTTGGTACATTTTTGATTATTAAAGTTTTTATTTTTAATTTCAATGTGCAATCTTTGTTTCTGTTACTACAAAATATTTCATCAAAACGTTTTCATTGGTCGACTTTAATTAAACAGAGTAAAAACTTAATAAAAAGTAAATTAAGAAATGCTTGAAAAGCAAATAATTTGGACTCTTTGAACCCTATAAAAAGATAAAAAAAACTTTAATTATGATAGATATTGGATAAAATAGTGCAGATTTCTTTAGGTTGAAACTTAAGCATGTGCAAAAATTTTCTACAAATAAGAGCTAAAACCGATTACATAATAACAATTTTTAGAATTTATATGCTTACAGTGACAACCAGAAAACTCCGAAATAGGAAGATGACTTTATAGCAATACTTATTGTATTTGATGTTACATGATTATCGGTCTATTTACTGTCATAACTTGAGTCTAATAGTCGTCTGTTTATTTGAAAGTTGTCTGGTCATCACTGTATGATTTTAATATTTAGGTCTAGGAAACGATTAACCCGGCAGTCGAGTCTTGGGGAAACTTTCCGACGAGGGTATAGTCTTGATTCGGACGAGTTCGAAGTCGAATCTAGAGATTCGAATTGGCCATGACATTCGAACTAAATCATTTAACTAGGGTTTTGCGCAATTGCGCAGAAATCAAAGAACCTGCAATTGCGCGAAAGTAAAGTCCAATTGCATTGGAAACCCTACATTTAATTGCAGACAAAAACAGAGTCCAAAAATTAGACAATCAAGGTTGAATTAGAATACCCCTGTTTTACCATAAATAGATTGTATTAGATTCAATGTGTTTGAATTAAATCCATAGGAATTGTATGTAAACTTGTAAATGGTGAATCTATTAACATTGGATCTTATCATGTTGTCTAGGATGATTTTCCAGTTTGCTTCTTTAATCCAATGTTGGTTGATTCAACCTTACTTTCAAAAGCTTTGTAATCAAAATTTGCTTAAATATTTATGAAACAGTTTTCATCGCTGTACACTGTTCAGTTTTGTACACTGTACGGACAACTGCCATACTTGGACCAAAAGGCTGTTTGTACATAAATATGTTTGTATGTACATAAATCTGTATCATGGAACTGGGAACATTTTATAGATAAACTTTAAATTTCAAAAGATGCAAATATTAAAAAAAGTTGTCGATTTTAAACATTTCTTGAAAATAATTGCCTTTCATGATGCATTAGCCTAGGTTTACTTTGAATGAAATAATTAAACCTCAGTAATATAAATCTTCTTATAGAGTTTATTAATAGATAATGTTGAAAATTATTATTAAAATGAATGATAATAATAAGAATAATTATATGTTACCTGATGACTTTATATATTTGTAAAAAATGTATTTGATAGCAATTCTATGTATTAAAATAATAAAGAATAACAAAGTTCATGTTTTTATTGCCATGCGTAAATTGAATAGTTTTTAAGTTATATATTCATAGCTCCGTAATTATTGAAAAACAAGTTACTAATGTTGGATCTGAGAGCTAGGGCTGCAGACATAATTCTGATTGACCCTCCATTTACAGAGTTCTATCCACGATTCGAGCTTTGGTTTTATCTGACCCTAGTCACTTATACTGTTTTTTAGCCCTATGTACATACATCGCGCATGTTTCTATTTTGAGTTTATATTCAGTAATTGGCGTGGTTCGCAGTGTAAGGAAGATAATGTGGTCTTCATCTTAAAATGGTATTTTTAACTTGGACTCGGCGCGTTCTCAATGAAAGGAAGTCTTTCCTTAATTTCAAAACATTTCGTTTCCTTTTTAAGGATTGTCAATTTTACCGTTTGTTTCCGTTTCAGTCGTCTACGATTTTTGATGTTTGTCCATGTCTTTTACTTTAAAGACATATTTGTTTTAAATGGTAATTAAGGATTTTGGTGTCCGATAAAACAAATCAATTTGTTTCTTTATATATATATATACTTTATGCTTGTCTGTCAAAACGGCTGAACCGATCATACGCTCAAATTTTGTGTGGGACCTCGTAGGACCTTAGGGTAGGTGTATGGATGCTCAGAATTAAAAAAAAGTTGTATCCAAAAGATTGCGATTCTTGTGAAATTTTAAAAATGCGCGAAAAAATATTTGAAAATCCGCGAACTTTTTTGTTTGTTTTTCTTTTACATTGTACAAAGAGAAGATGCTCACAGAGTGAGCCACAATAAAAAGTTAAAAGCGCTCTAAAAGTCTAGTTAACATTTTGGACTAGAGAGACTAGAGTACCTTCTTGTCTCAACTCCAAGACCCCCAATTTGAAATAGACAAAAAACCCAATCTGGTTAAAACAGTTTATAGTTCAAACTGATACTCTCGGTAATTCGAAATGTTGTAAACCATTTTTTCACATTTAAAAGTAATGGAGATACAGGGTGTTCCACGACACATGACAGAAGCAAGACAATTATAAAGTCGTCTTTGATCTCAGGATGTATTTGTGACATTCAGTCGTCATTATTTTTTACATGCATTATTCTTGAAACAATAACCCCGAAATTCTCCTAGTCCCGGGATTTCCAAAGTGTGTTATGTTTTTTTGTGCTGTCAATAGCCAATGATGACTATGAACTCTAGAATTTTGCTTTTAAGATTAGTTTTACGAACAAACGCGGTAAAATATTTCAAAGATCGAAGACGAACTTTAAGTTGTCTCACTACTCTGTCATGTTTTGTGGGATACCCTGTATTAAAAAGTCTGTCCAGGTTCCTATTTATAATAAAGGCCGATTTCTTAGACGTTCAACCATAGGTAGAACCATAGTTACACTATGGTTACGCTTTACCAGAGCAGTGTAGATAGATAGATACGATGTACCTATGGTTACATGAATAAGAAATTGACCATACCAAAATTGTTTAAATGATTAATATTTTAGACAGTTTTGAAAATCAAATTTTGGAAGTTTTGAACACGTAAAATCTGTATTTTAATACTTTGTTGTCATTTATCTACTGTCGGAAATCGAAGACTATTTTGTTTATTGGGACACCCTGTAGTACTACCTGGTGTCCATGGAATCCTTTGTAGAATTCAAAAGTGTGAAAGAATCTATTAAAGCAATATAATTTCCCCTCTTTCAGGACTCGGCTAAACACAAAAACTTCTTGTCTGTAAGTTTCAGGGTTAAAGCTGTCAGGGGTTAGTTTTAGAATTCGGGATAAAAATCAAACTTTATTAATTTTTGTATATTCAATGATTTGGTTAATTGGTATTTGACTTGTTCAAAAAATACGATAATGAAGTTTTTTTCTTGTTAAATGGAATTTAAATAGTTTTCTTAGCTTTAGGACAGGTAGAGACAGAGGAGATACAAGATACGGTGACTGCGCTTCATTGTTGTAAAGTTGACCGTGCAACAGCCAGTTGGGTCAACACAGTGCACCTGTTCATCTCGGCTAGTCAGGACACAGGTAGATAGATACGTAGACATTAAATATCATACAATAAATACATACAAAAAACATCAAGGAAACTTACACAGGTAGATAGGAACACAGTGATCTGTGTAGGAGGTAGAAATAGAGAGGTAGAGATATAGAAAATTGTACAGTGAAACCCTTAATAACCAATACATCGGAAGAATTTATCAAATGTCGTCTTGCCAATTTTTCAATGAGTTTTATACTATATTACGTAAATTTCAGTATTTGCGAAAATAAATAAATAGCCATGAATATTAGGGAACAGTTTTAAAGAGTTCCATATAATCATTTTATTAAAAAACTAAATATCTCCAACATTCCATTATCAGAAAGTGAAGAATACGACATTTGATGAATTCTTTCGATGTATTCGTTATTAAGGGTTTCACTGTAGAAAATTAGGTAGAAGGGTAAATAAGCAGACGAGATTAATACGTAGATAAGTAGATGGGTAGGTTTATAGGGAAACAGTAAATACGTGGGTAGAGAGGTAGCTAGATATACAGCTCTAAGTAAATAGGTATATATGTTAACAGGAAGGTAGAGAGGTATATCAGACAGGTAGAGAGGTAGCTAGATAGGCAGGTTGTAAACGGGTATATAAGTTAACAAGAAGGTAAATGGGTATATAAGTTAACAGGAAGGTAGAGAGGTAGATAAGGAAACAGGAAGGTAGAGAGGTATATAAGTTAACAGGAATGTAGAGAGGGAGCTAGATAGGCAGCTGTAGGTAAATGGGTATATAAGTTAACAGGAAGGTAGAGAGGTAGATAAGGAAACAGGAAGGTAGAGAGGTAGATAAGGAAACAGGAAGGTAGAGAGGTATATAAGAAAACAGGTACGTAAAGGGGTGTGTAAGTAACCAAGTAGGTTTAATTATAAACCCCTTTATCATTAACAGACAGGTAGAGAAATAGATAAAATAAATAAGGTACAAAGCTGATAAACATAGATGCGGAAAATGTGTTCAGGAAAGTTGAAACCTTTTTATTGCCTTTTAATTTCTTGATTTGTAATGTTTGCTTTCTTTAAATTATTTCAATTCTTTAAAAAGCCTTCAAAGGAGGTCGTGGCATCATTTACCAAGTTTGAAATCTGCTTCTTTGTTTTTTGTTCATCAATAGATTACATAGACAGGACAAACTGGGTAGTCCTTGTTTTTGTTCATCAATAGATTACATAGACAGGACAAACTGGGTAGTCCTTGTTTTTGGTGGCTAACTTATGTGGCATAATGGTAAACGCAGTCGTTGATTTAAGGAGCATTAATCTCAGGTCACACTTGCAGTCGTAAGTATGACTGTACGATTTACAACGATACCCTTTAAACCCTTGTCCAAATGAATAAGATATCCTTATTTGTTTATCTGAAAATTGATTATTTTCAATAAGAGCTTCTTCAAAAAGTGACTTGCCTATGTTTGCTCTATGGACAATGCAATAAATTAACTTAATTCAACAGTTCTCAGATAAAAAAGAGAGACGATCCTGACTTAAGCAACAAATACATCTTTTGTCCAATCCGTGTAATCTGTGTATTCAACATTCTAAAATTCTTCTTCTAACTTTAAACATTTAACTCTGACAGAAGGATATTGAAATTCATGTTGTAAGATAAGATAAGCGAATAATCACTGTAGGAAACATAGATGCGTAAAAACGGAATTACAGCATTTACAATGGAAGTAAAGGGTGTTAAAAAAAATGATGTTTATTTAGTTTCACTGTTTAATCAAGAATATTTTCTGGTTGATGATTACAAAAAGTAGTTGAAATTATAGATTACATATATTTACATTTCATATAGTTAGATCAATGGTAGTTAGCTTTTTGGCCTGTGCCCCCTCTTTTTAATGATTGGAGGCTGGATCTTGGAGGAAGATGGATGCAGACAAGCAGCTGAGTCTCCGGCTTATTAAATCTATGCAGAAGAAAGCCGCTGCCATCATTAACAAAAAGAGGGGCCCAGTAGCACAGACAAAGAAATTAAGTCTTTAATACAAACTCTAATTTTCCATCTCTTTATCTTTGCAACCCAATGTTATAGACCTTTGATATTTCAAACTATGAATTATGCTAGATAATTTAGGTTTAAAATATACACCATAAGGTTGCAAAAATATAGGGATTGGCAAATTTGAGTTGATGGAAAAACCTCAATTTCTTTTTTATTCGCTCAAGTTTCATAATTTTTATTTTTCCACACCTTAAAAAAAACACGTTAAATTGGGACTTTTATTTTTATCGGAAAGTCTGTATGTTATAATAACGTTAATAAATAATAAAAACACTTAATTTCTTATTTATATATTTCAAATAAACATAATATAGACTTGAAAAGAATTCAGTAATAAAAAGCCAAGATTGAGTGGAATAACAAAACATGGTTGCACACACACTTTATATTTACATTATAATGATACAAACGACTATTGTTGGACCAACAAAGTTGATCTTAATATACATGACATTCGCTTGGGGCGAATATATTTCCATTTGACTCTTCTGATCAGATGCTTTGTGCTAACTAACTCCCCTATGGAACTCCAGGGCGTGCTTTCTCTACCGGCAAGATAAATGCCGTTCTCTAGATAAGAAAGAGGGTTTAATACCCTTCCCTCTACACTGTTACTCCTTTCTCCAACATCGATCCTTGCACCCCTCGGCCGACAATGGTGGTTTCTATAGATCAGAGAAGAGATTCAATACCCTTGTCCCTAACACTGTTATGTATTCCAGGCTGCAACATACCCGAAGTTCAATATCCTTTTAGACTGGATCTAAATTGTTTGGCTTTATTCTTAGATTGCATTTGTTATGACTTCATTTCTCTGACTGGGAACAATGAACTTATATGAGATTATGTACAAAGGGATGAATCCTGGCTGGGTTCATAATAACCCTGTGATAAAACGGTTAACATTTTTTTATTTTAAAGTATGTACACTTATGAATTATGATGTGTACATTATTCCAAACTTTGCATAATAACTTGCCTATTTTGCAAAATTTCTCCTCAAATGGAATAAAAAAAAATTAAAAATATATATTAAAAATGGGCACAACTGCATTTTTGTTTGCAGCTGTGTTAATGTCACAAATTTTGTTTCAATTTAAAATAATTTAGAAATCTATTGAAGAGAAGCAGAAAATGACAGTTCCAGCAGATTTAGTTGTTCAGTTTCAGGTGAAAAACAAAGATTTCAAAATATAAAAATTCAAATTCAAAATTATTGAATTAAAAGTCGATCTTAACCCTTTTTTTCAAAATGAACTGAAATGAATAAAAGTAACTTAACATTACAATAATTTTTTTTAGGATGCATTTGCGCATTTTGACCGATTAAATTGTGGCATTATACCTACTAAGGAAACAGAAAAACTATTATTTTGAGATTGTAAAAAAAAGTTAAGTGGTCTAAAAACTTCAAAAAGTCTGTGAAATAAATAAATTGCAAGCTAACGTGTCACAATTTACTGCTTTAACTAGTCTAAAACACGTGAGTTGTGATCATTTAAATTTTGCAAATATTGCGCAAAACACATTTGCAAATTCAAGTTGTTTACAATATATTGAATAGGGAGAAGAAAACTTGAGTATTTAAATCAGGGGCGGAAACGTCATGTGTGTGTGTCTGTACCATAAGAGTGTGTGTAAGTGATACCGAACCGAAGGCGTGTACTGTAGGTATGTACAGTACATAAGAACCTCGATATTTGTACAGTCTTGGAGAGTACATTTGTTTATTGTTAATTGTTTACTTAAAAATAAGTTTAATATACATGTAAAATATTATTTATATATTTAAGTCAACACTATAAGCCAAATTTTCATGCAAAGAATATAATTTGATTCAATTTTTCAATAAACTACTTGTTATTCAAGCTTAATTATAATTGACGACATTGTTTAGCAATTTCCTTGACTGTATTCATGTTGTGTGTCTGTACCAAAAGAGTGTGTGTTTATTCTTATTCCCTGATTTAAATGCATACTTTAACTTCTACAACTAAGAACTGACGGACAACGCATCAGATAAAAGCATCAACGGTTTTTTAATTGTTAACCATTCCTTAACCCTTGAAAGTGTTTTGTCCAACCAATATTAGAAAAAAATATTTTCTTCATTTTATTTTGGGGGGATGGGTGGGGGGTGGGGAATAATTGCATTTGGAAGAAAGGTACAGGATGGTCTAAAATAGCGCACAAGTAAAGTTTTAAAAAAGTTTTTTTCATATTTTAAAAATGTTTCTAGAAGCATGAGACTTTCATGTTATGTTGGTAAAAAGGCGGTAAAATATCTAATGTTGAGAATTTGTAGAATGTTTGAATTGTAATAAATTGTTGAGCTGACAATACGTTTTCTCTGTGTATTTAGCTTCTAGGACAAGTTCTTCGCTTTGTAGGAGAAAACCCTAGTGAGGCCGAAATTCAGGTAATATTTATTACTCACTACTCAAATATTAGGTCTTCTAAATTTTTCAAATTGTACAAAAACTCTGATCATTTTATGTTTTTCCTAGACCAAATAATGGTTAATTCACATTGAGAACTAAATCTTATGTGTACATCCAAGAAAATAAATGCTTGGTTTGTTGGTTATTAAGCTCTATATGCGCATAAAGAAATATATGCAAAAAGCCCATTTAAGTTTCTCCCATGGTCAGATTTAAAGTTGCAAACATCTATAAACTATCTTACAATCATGATAAACAGATATGGTAATTCGTTTATTAAATGATCCTGTTGGGTTTTTACTATTTTCTACAAAATCGACCTATAATTTTTAAGATTATGGCCAATATAGATATATGCTGATCAAAATGTTGAATTTGTTTATCATGGCTTTAAGATAATTCACAAAAGTTTTAGCACTAAAGCTGACCGTGAAAGAAGTTGAAATGTGCTTTTTGAACATATTTCTATTTGATAAAGCTAAATAACCTACAAACCAAGCCAATTTTTGCTTGTTTATTTTAATTTTTCTTGGATGTACACATTGTACTACATTGTACATAAAAAACTTTAATAAAAACATTAAAACCAGGATTAAATATTGAAAAAGTATTAATTGTTAATATTTATTCAAGGATATGATGAACGAAGTAGATGCCTCATCAACGGGCAGTTTTAGGGTAAAATTGTTTTTAATTTAAGATTTTATCCTTACCATTTTTAAACAATTAAATTATTTTGCCTAAAATTGGCTTATGCCATATTTCCTTGCTGACAATCTTTTGCCATAAAAAAAAAGATGACATCTATATAATAAAGCTCTTCGCTCACATTTATATTATATATTGGTGTATGTATTTATATATATACGTTAGCAGCTGACACAACTACAGGTTCAAATTGCCTGATATTTTTTTAGGGAACCCGGGGATAAAATAGGTTTAGATTTCTATTCAACTCATCATGAGGTTTTATTTTGCACACCCTTTAATTTAGTTCCCCAGCTTCCTGGTAATGATGGCGAGGAAGTACGATGATAACAGTGCTGAGGACGAAATCAGGGAGGCATTCAAGGTCTTTGACTCGGTCAGTATAATATATAATAATCTATATATAAAGTTGTAATCTCTGTTTGTCTGGCTGGGTGTGTGTTTGTTTGTTTGTCCGATCATAACTTGCAGGAATCCCTTCATCGATTTGCCTCAAATTTTGATTGGGGAGTCACGGGAATGTTCTTAGATTTGTCCATTTCTTGAGCTGTTTCTGACCAGGAGGCTGTGTTTTCGGCCATGGTTCATTTGCAAATTGCAGTTGACTTGGCCGACTTTTTTAACGAAATGTTAGTTTCCCTGTAAATCAACCAAGTGCGGGTAAACACGGGTAGTAACTATGAGTACCCTGGGCTACGCTAGGTTCCGAAGCTGGTATTACATACAGTGATAACAAAACAAGTGTGGAATGAAATTCGTCTTTGATCTTTCTTTAACCTTAGAAATGTCGCATAGGATTTGTAATTTTCATTTATTGCTTCTGAAAATGGCCGGGCACTATTTTAGAAATAGTTCAGGTACAAATTACAGCGACGTGACAACAGGTGGCAACAGACAAATGGACCAATCATACACAACGTCATAAGAAAAACCAATTCGCTCACATTAGTTGACATGTTTTCCGAGATTAAATAAAAAGTGTAAAAAAAAAAAATAAAAGAACACAAAAATTGCACTCATTACTATTATTAACAATTGACACTTGTGACGTCAGAATGCAGGCGTATTGAGAGTGTGCAAATTCTACGCTGCCATCTTTTGTACTAGAATCTATTTGAGTGACTTCTTTTATATTTTCAAATGTTTCGTGCATGCTGCCTACTACAATCCTACAGTTCTTTTATGAAATCAAAAATATAGTATTGTGCTCCAGTTAAAACAAATACCAACAAATTCTCGTATATTTCGGTGTTTTTATTATGCTGCCATTTTCATACCTCCAGAAATGGATTCAAGATATTAGACAATATTTTTAAAAAAAGCTACAACCTTTTTTAGATAATTTAGAAAAATACGTTCAATGTAGCCTTTCGATGTAATTTTAAATCTATCTGTAAAATGAAAACGTCAGGTTAAACTAAATAAATTGTCATCTTTTGAATTTATAATATTTATCAGGATGTATATTTGCTTTTCACACGCATAAAACAAGAATGGCCTGGAGGTCACAAAGTTGCACCAGTTAAGTCACATCAGCTTCATTGAGTTTCTTATTTTGTCCAGTTCGCAGTATGGCGTATTATAAGTTCTCAATAAACCACTCCTGTATGCCGAGTACATTAGCGCCTGATCCAATCAGGGTTCAGTCATGTGTTTGTTGTCTATTCTGAATCAATAGAAATAGTATGGCGGTAACATCTATCTTTCTATCTATCTCATTATCCAATTAGAGGTATAAATCTTTAAATCAGCGCTAAGCAGTAAATGGAAATATTTACTACTTCTGAAACTATAGTGTAGCAAGAATTGAGTCTTTGTCACAAAATTTTCTAATCCCTATAACTTTGCAACCCAATGTAATAGACCTTAGATATTTTAAACAATGATCAAATAATCAAAGTCTGAAACATCTAAGGTTTACACGATCAGGTTGCAAATATATAGGGTTTAGAAAATTTGAGTATGTGACAAAGACTCAATTCCTTCCTAAGAAAACAATTTGAAAAGTAAGGAATGTTTCTTTGAAAAATGTGTGTGCAAATAAATATAATGTTCCTGAACATGGATCCAAGGAATGCTTTCTCAATACAATTATTCGTAACTAATTAGTCTCAGGTCAAAACATAAATTCTTTTTAATTATTTTCTAAAATTTAGCGACACAGTAAAATATTGTCGATAAAAAAAGAGAATATTTTGCGATTAATTTTTAAATAAATTTAATAGAATTACTCAAAAGTAATTGTTAGCAGTTGACACTCAAAATCAAATGTTAAATTGTAATTATATATGTTACAGGGAGCGTTCGCAATAAATGCAATGGGGTATAGACTAATATCGAATTTAATCGTAATTTTTTTATTTTACTATTATCTGCGTAATATTTTTTTATTTACGATTCGATAAAAAAGGACATTTTTTTAGTTGCTTGGTGTCTCTTTTAAGCAAATTCCATTAACTATCGAGAGAAGAGTCACCTATCGGCCAAATATTCGTCGTTTAAAGTAAACACATCATACCTAAATTTTTTTTATGAACTATCAACTTTATACGGATTAATTGAATTGATTTCGACACCCTGAGCTGGGAACTTTTCTTGCAAAGTGGATATCGAGATCAATGCTTGATTTCTCAATATTTTGTTAATCTACAGAATAGCTTATAATCTTTATTGATAATTATAGCCTGCAGGAATAAATAAAATGAAGGCATTGGGTCTCAATTTAAAGTGCCCGCCGTGGATATCAAGATCAAACGATCGGTATCATCCGACACAAAAACTCCCAGCTCTGATTATGTAATATTTTGATTTTGTAGGATGGTAATGGATTTATAAACAGGCAAGAACTACGCTATGTCATGATGAACCTGGGCGAAAATATGGAAGAAGAGGTAGAGAAAAAAGAAATGTTTGTTTAAGAAAAAAAAGGTTTGATGGAGATTTGATTATATACTTAAAAAGATAAAATTCTCGACTCATATCGATCAAAATAGTAAGACGTGTGTTATGGATTATATGATTTTTTTCAGTATTTTTTACTATTCTAAAGTTTCTAAAATTGCTTTCTAATTTGCAGTACCAATTAAAAATTTGGCTGTTTATTGTTTTTTTATCTTCACAATTTCTTTTTTGCTGTTCTTGAAGTGATATCCACGTGATGGTATATATAAAGGTACAAAGGTTGTTGAATATGTACTTCATAAAAAGATCAGGTGTGTGTAATTATATGTAATTATGGTAAATTATCTAATTACATAATGTTACATACACCTCTAGCACCTGTTGTATTCCATATATATATAAATATATTCATACTAGGCTTTTAAATGTTACTTTTCAATGCCCTTAATGCACTTCATGCACATTTGAAGATTTGCCTGGTTTTATTAGAAGATTTACAATACTTTTAAAATGCTTAATTTATTGAGGAAGATATTATGATTTATACCAAGCATAAATATTGAGATTATAGTATATATATGAGTGATGCTGTACTCTAATCCTTTACTAATTATAGGCCACGTAATCCACTTACTTATTGCACATTTGATGTGTGTACTGTATTGATTAGGCATAATCTCCTTACATTCTATATAAGTAAACCATCTTACTTGTACACAAAAGCTGGATTGCAGAACAGATATTTAACTACCAGACCCCATGGTCAATACCCTGTCCTGGCTTTGGCAAAAAATGTTGCCTTTATGGTTATGCCGTTTGGACGTTTATTGGATACAACATTTTGCGGAAAAACTATTTAATTGTGATTAAAAAATGAATCTAAATTTATTTGGCTTATTACTTGCAATAATTGTGTCTGATTCAAAACATTAAAATTGAACATTGAAGTTCCAACAATTTAAAAATAAAAAAATAATAAAATTTTTTTATGAAAAACTTAGTAGTTTTTGTGGCACGGACTTTAAGGAATATATAAAAAGAAAGTTGTAATTTTGAAGATTTGTTTTCTAATTGAGGTTCAAATTTCCTAAACTGACAATTATGTGTTTACTTATTTTTCAACACTGAAAACTGAAACATAGTTATATTTTACCTCACAGCTTTCACCTTGATACATGGGTTTATTCATAGCATCTGCGCAATGTCAAAAAAAATATTTTAACTTTAAATCTATATCTTCTTGTCAAACGTAAATATGAAACACCGAATCTTAATGAAATGCCTAATCAAAAATCGAGAAAAAAATGTTTTAAACTATTGAATTTTCTAAAATAGGTTTGTTTGGTTTGCTTATTTTTAATTATCGAAAAATACTTTTTTTAAACATGTTTTTTAAATTTTGATTCTAATAAGATTTAGGACAAAACTGTGGTAGCCGGACGTTTCACCTTCTTGGCAAATGGTAGATAAAATAATTCGATTTTTTATTAGCTTTTGCTATTTGAACGATCAAGATAAAATAAAATCGTTTCTTTGGTTCACCCCAGGGAGTAAGGAATAGAAGGGAGATATAACTGACGCGGTTCGCCTGACCATATGATTATACATGCTTTTGCAGACGGGTACTTCATTTTAAAAAGAGATATTTGTTTGGTGTACATTTACCGCGTATACAATAACCTACTCTGAATATTTCATATACAAATGGAGTACCCGTCTGCAAAACATGTATAATTATATGGTAGGGCGAACCGCGTCAGTTATATCACCCTTCTATTCCTTACTCCCTGGTTCACCCCAGTTTAAACGTTGCAATCCGTGCCAGTACAACACGTATGCATTTAGTTGTACTGTCCAGTCAGCTACCCAGCACGTTTTATGCAACAAATGTAGACTGGAAAGATCACAGTGGGTTCCAAACAATCAAATTATTTTCTCACAAAGAACCTGGATCGTTTTTGTGAATAAAAGAATTTTTTCAGGAACATACAGTGAAAAATTAACTAACATTAACAATGAACGAACAAATTAGATTGTTCAAATAATAAAAAACTAATTGCTTGTTCAATTAAATATTTTTTAGAACAACTGACAACAAACAAAAAAAAACACAGAAATGGGTCGTAGACAAACGAAATGAAAAAAAATCAAATTTGTTTATCTCTACTTTCAAGTTACGAAACCTGCAGTACAGACATGATTTCAATAGACTCATTTAGAGTGTATGATACCCAACCGGATTTATCTGCTTTTAAACTCTGCAACTCAATTTGAATATTGTTAATGTATAGATAAAAGAGTATGGATCACTTTGTTTAGACCCATGTTCAATAAGTACTGTTGTAAGGTACATTCCTGAGCCTTTGGAATAATAACCCATTTTAACCCTAAACAGGTTGGGCTAGTATTTTTGTCCTCGCAATCTCATTTTTGACACTATCACCGTGATATTTTGTGATTTTTAATAAATAGTATTTTTTTTGCAAAAAAACATGTTTTTTTATTTATAGGATAGGGTACAGGGCGGAAAAAAAGTCCGGTCTGCGAAAAAAAATCTAAAATAGCCCATAACTTTTTTGTTAATAAAGTTACATATCAAAAACTGTATTTTTGAAAAGCACTAGAAAAAGCACTGGGTCGTGATTAAACTTAAAATAGAAAGTCGTTTTCAATGTATTGATATATATATATATACGACAGAGACTGTACATAAATATCCGATTTGTTAAAAAATCTCTAGCTATGATTTCCCAGGATAGCTAGGCGAGGAAGGCTGAGATGGAAAATGTCTAACACGAATCGAACAAAAGTTTTTTTTCGCCATTTTCGGCGAAGTTTGAGTTAGAGATAGAAATATGACATTTGAGGATACACATTATGTACTTGGTTGTATTGTAGTCACTTTAAATTTGCCGTACTACATTAGTTTGCTCGATTAGGTAGTCCAGACTGGACGGTCCGACAGTAAGCATAAATGGTACATTTTGTACTCCACGGCTCGGATACTGTAACTTTTAAATCAGGGTATTTTAGTTTTGCGTGAAGGGTCATGTTCCTTTAACATTGGTTTTATTTAAAATACAATAAAAACTAACCTCCATTCTCAAAACCTAAAAATTTTAATTTTAGGAGATCGAATGTTTGATCGATGAGATTGATATCGATGGTGACGGACAAATCAATTACGAAGAATTCTATCTAATGATGACTTCTACAAAATAATTGTGAAAAAAGAAAAAATTCTGGCCAATGGAACTTAAAAATAAAAAAAATAAAACTTCTTTACAGCGATCATATATTTGAGCGATTTCGAGCAACCATGAGTGCCAGCTTCGGCACTTTCCATCAAATAAGTAAAACTTTTAAAGCGATAAAAATATTCAGATTACGAAATAACGAACAACTTTTAGTTACCAGTAGGCCAAACTCCCCACTGCGACCTAAAAGTTTGAAAGCTTTATTCAAAATCAAGAAAATACTGTATGAAAGATCGTCTTACAATCTTTTTTCGTCAAATTTGGGAGTTCATGTCTTAATAATGATTATTGCTAATGATATAGTTTTATGAAATTTAATTGTTTTATTTTAATTTTGTTTAGCATTTAACCTTTTTCTTGTTTTTCGATCTTTAGTTATATTATTTAAATTGGAAATATAATTGACAATTTACCATCTTTGCTCCCTTAAGACCGCCTTGTTCCCCTTGTCCTCTTTTCCGGTTCAAATAAAAAAATGTTATGCTTACCTTTTCTTTCTTGTATTCTTAAGTACAGGGTGTCCCAAGAAACATGACAGTTGGTGAATAGTTTTGAAGGTCTTCTTCCATATACTGTAAAGACCTTTCGCAGTTTAATTCTTTAAAAAATCTTTTACTCAAAAATATTTTACTTTGAAATAAATTTTTACTATAATATGACTGCTATGTGAATTTTATTATTCTCTTTGGTCATGGTCATGGTCACCAACTGTCATGTTTCGTGGGACACCCTGTATGTGCCCAGATATAAATGTATAGTATTATATAGAATATAGATACATCATATAAAGATGAAAGTATTACTATTTAAATAAATAAATTTTAAATATTAGTGTTTTATTGCAGATTGCAACTTATAGTCTTAACCTTGACTGTGTCAGGGGTTAATTGAACAAAATAAAAATATGGATAAAACAAAAATGTAAACTTTTTCATCCATAGATAGATTTTTGTTTCCAGAATATCCTGAAAAAAATTTCTAGAAAGCTAAAAGAAAAAAAAATCCCAAAAAATTCGTTATTTAGTTAGCGAGATTTGATGCAGTCTAGTTGCAGCAGCTGAAGAAATGTTTGCAATATGCATTCTTGGGTAAATTCTTGTTATACAATTATTATAAAGAATATTATGGATCCGTTTTTTGATTAATTATAGTCATTTGTACATTTATTTTAACGATGGTACAATACAATCTAGAATGAGAAAATATTGACAAAAATCATGCTTGTCCGTGCTGCATAAATGCTTTTATCTACAGTGAGAACCAGAAAACTCAAGCTAGTTCAAAAAATATAATACACAGCAATTGAGCAAAGTAAACCATTTCACTTAATAAGTGATTTAAAAGTTGATATAGTAAATCAAAACTCCAAATAAATTATCACTTTAATGTCGTCTTCCTTTACCACAGTTTTCTGGTTCTTGGATAAAGTAGTGGGAAACCGTTAAGTTAATGTCACAATGCTCTACTTTTTATATTGTATGTACATAAATTTAATTAAAAGCCTATCATTCGTAACAAAAGACAATATTTTAAGAGTGTCATGGATATCTACCTATATTGAAAATAAGAAATAATGAGATTCAAAATTCATGTCGAGGGGACCCACTATACTGCGGAATATAAAGACGACTGTTAAACTCAATTGTTAATGTTCAAAATAATTAAATTTACATAACCCTATTAAGGCTGGGAGGTCTGAATCTATGTTTAGCCAGGGGGGGGGGGCGGTTGGCACCTCCCTCACTTATAAAAAGGGCTTTAAAGAATAGGTATAGGGTTGAAATGCATGTTCATTGCCCAATTTTTCAAGGCCAGCTCAAAGAAAAAAATTTATTCCGATAACTTTAATAGTTTGGGTGCCAGGGAGGGATGAAAAAAATGCTTAAAAAAGGGTAAAAAAAAATAAAAATTGTTTTAAATTAACATTAAAGTGTGACACATGTTTCTACATGCATTTTTCAAGGGCTTTTCAAAACTATAGGTTTCAGAACTGTAGCTTTTAGATTTTTTTTTCACAGACCGGACGTTTTTTTTCGCCCTGTACCCTTCCTATAAAAAATATTTTTTAACAAAAAATCCTTTAAATTACCAATCAATAAAAGTCACAAAATTTCATTAAACGCAGAAACTGAATAGTATATAAAGAGTAGGGTTTTCAATCGAAACTTTTTGCATGAGTAAAAATTGCACGAAATTTTGTTATAATTTCGCATTGATGCGCAAAAGCTATTTCACTCAAATTGTGAAGAAAATCTTGGTTTTTGCGTATTTCATTGTTTCCTGCTATTTCGTTATTTCGTTATTTCGACCTATTTCGTTATTTAGAGCAGAGCTATTTCGTTATATTTGTAGAAACAATTTCAGGAAATGAATGAATTAATCACTTAGGGTTTCTTGCACACAAATTTTAGACTGTTTAGTTTGGTCCAGCCGACACCGAGATAGGTAACCAACAAGCAAACGGACAAACAAAAGAAATGTAATGCATATCGATAGATTAATACGAAGATGTCATCAGTAAGACTGAGACGCACCTCCTGTGGGATCTTTTAAGCGTTTTCTCAAAACATATTTTAATATTTTTTTAGATAAAGGTAATCAAAATTTAACAAATTTTCGTTTTCATGAGCATTGCCAAATTTTGGGCAAAAACTAAGATCTTGCATAATTCATGAGCAAAATTATATTCATGCGTAATTTCATGCTAAAAAAAAAAAATTTGTTCAAAACTGGTTTCGTATTGATGCAAAATTTATGCAAAATTTCGCGCAAAAGCATGAAACAAATGCGCAATAGAATCTACTGTTTCCTGGAAAGCCTAATTAAGACCCGTCCATATATACTATAAAAGATAATATTAAATCCATTTGCTTTCTACATCATAAAAAGTAGATTCTTTTTTTTGAAAAATTCCTAAAATTAATATTTTTACTTTTCTGCAGATTGATATCTGGAACTAAAACTGTAATTGGAGGAGATGTACTTATGGTGATTGGTGGACAATTTTTTAATGCTTCTAGCAGGGAAATAAAAAAACCGATATGTTATATTAAAATAGATTATTTTATACAATTTATTTCTATACTTTTTTTCTGAAACAGAATGATTTGGGTTTCATAGATATTTGTATTCTCAAGATTGATAGAGTAACTTATTTAAATATAGGAATTTATAGACAATATTGAAGGTAAATAATTGACCATGTCCCATATTATAGACAATATTGAAGTAAATAATTGACCATGTCCCATACTTTATCAAAAAGTTTTCCTAGGAATTTGTTTTAACTAAAAAACTGCCGCTGAATTAAACACAATGCCCAATTTGTCATGCAAATCTTTTAAACTTTATTAGCCTTTAACAATCATGATTACACTTGGTTTGATTTTTTCCAGAGAACATGAAACCGTTAGCTCAGTGGAGGTGAGTATGAAACAATCTCAATTTATAAAAATATTTTTGATCACTTGTACAATGATGATTTTATTTAGATTATTGGGGAAAATGCTGTTTGTGAGGTGAATATTTTATTTAATGCTTTAGCTATTCATCTATTGATACAACCATAACATTCCAATTCATGATATCATTTATCAAAATAACAAAAAGGTGATAATTTTACAATAACTCTTGAATAGAAATTTGACAAATTGCTTAGGGTCTTACTTGAGTAAGACAGAACAAACATCTTCAAATTTGATTGTCCAAAATGTCATACAAAAAACTAAACTATATTTTTTTTATTCTTTTTTTCACTTTTATTGCAAAGATATAAAAATGTAGTAAATGCCCTCCTCCATAACAGTTTCTGAAACAAGTATCTAACCAGGTACAACTCAGATTCTCTTGACTATTAATGTCAATACATGGCCTGGCTACAATCCCGTGAACTATCAACACCACTACCACTGGACTTGATCTTGTTAGCTATCAATGTCAACAAGGACACTAGCAATTAATTGATCAATGTCTCAACCATGGACACTAGCAATACGGCTACAATCCCATTATTTATCAAGGCCACTACCTCTGGAAACAATCTCATTAGCTATCAATATCAACATGGACACTAGCAATTAATTGACCAATGCCTAGAATTCTAATCCCAAATTTATTGCATGATTTAATTTTTCTATCACTATGGGTTCAACTTCAAATACTTGGTCCAGCCCGTTTAGATAGAATTTGAATTTTCTTTCCATCCCTATCACTTTAAGTCCTTTTCCTCCTTTTCTTCTGTTCCTACGTTGCTGGTCCTTGGCATTTTTCAGTCTATTAACTCCCATAATTCTTTGGACACTAAATTACTCGGACACTAGATACCTGGTATCAATCAATGGTAAACCATGAGTCTCACGCTTGTAAAACTTATATTTCACGCCAGTTTTTCTGGTCGTCTTTCTTTAACTTTTCCATACCGTTCAGGTTTGTCATTAACTTTTCCACCCAACTAATCACTTCCTGTTCTAACTCACTCTGAGGTTTAAAATTCTCTGTTAACTCATCATTAATAGGTCAGACATTTTCGAGATTTGAAACGTTTATTAATTCATTAACATCACTATTTTCTAAATCAGATTTCTTCATCTCTGGAGTTGCAAGCTGTCCGCTGCTGGAACTCTCTATGTAAAAACCGAATCTACAACTTCAACTTCTCAGTTAGATCCGCCACTGTTTTCTCCAGATTCATCACTCTTCCACCTCCTTTATTTCTCTCGCCTTCTCCTTTTTTACTCTGTTTACTCCTGCAGTCTTGTAAGTAAAGGCCATATTTTCCACAATTGTAACTGGAAAAACTTTTATTGCTACTTCGGATTTGTTTGTAACTCATTCTTCCTTTTGGGATTCTTCTTATACCATTCTGCAAATTGTACTTGATTCTTCTTACCCCGTACTGCAAACTGCTTACAGTCTCTCTTCATATGGCCAGTTCATATTTTGTTTAGGTTACACAGTTGCTGATCCAGTACCTGTTTAAACTTGCTCTCATTTTGCACTACTTTAGGTGTAAACTGTAGTCCACAGTAGTAAAACCCTAAAATCATTGCGGTCTTGAAAGCCAGGATTCTTTTCTTAAGAGCAGTTCCAAATCTACCGAGTTTTTCATAGGTCTCCTCATTTGCACCTCCACTTATCAACTTTCCATCTAGGAAATCTTTACTTTTCTGGTTTGGATCTGTGATTTTGGGTTTCTCTAGCATTGCTGCTACTCTTGCAATAGGATCCTGATTCTTGGGTTTTGAATTATTTGTATTCCCTTACAATTCCTTTTCTTTCTTTGTCTTTACCTCTTCTATATTTCTTTGCACTGCTCCAACTAATGCCTATAAAGTTTGTTTTCCTTGCTTCATTTGTTCCAATCTCTTCATTATGATCTCGAACTCTAAGAGTGGGAGGTTTCTTCCTCCTTCGCCTTCTGTCATGCTTAGTCTGAACCCTCCTCACTAGGTAACTTAGAGTGATATGATTCCACAGTATCCAGTGTTGCTGTTGTTGTCTTGTCTTCAAAGATATCTGCTAATCTGTCCTCATCAGAGATCTAGGCATTTAAAAAGGGTTCCTTAACTCAAGCCTGTATATCTGCGAATACTATTGAATCTTGATATAAATTCTAACAGTATTTGACACAAAAGATGATTTATCGAATAATCCACCCCTCCCCCAGCGCCAGCCCCTCCCTTCCTCCCCCTCTCTCTCTCCCTAGACGAAGACAAGATAAAAGATTAAACCATCATTCAAATAAACACACAATAGGCCTGTCAAGCTGCAGCGAGACAGCAAAAAAAAACCTCTAAAGCTAAATCAGGCCAGAAAAACGATCCAGTACATCAAAAAAGTGAAGGTCATGGTTAACATGGCAGTCCGGGTCAACCCCTAGGCAAGCTAGGCCAAACCCAAGAAGTATAAAAGGCCGAAAATTTTAACAATATTTCAGTCTTGGTTCAGCTCTCAAACGAACCATATATGAATGCTCAAACCCTCCCTCCAAACATTGCTTAAAAGGTACTTAAAGGGAAGAATCCCCATCTCTATTTGAATCATCTCTCTCTCTAGCTTTATAAATTGATATTCCAAATCCCCTAAATTCAAGTGTTCTTAGCTAACTCTTAAAACCAAACATTTACAAGCCACTGCTACCACTTCACTACCACTGGGCGCAATCTTGTTAGCTATCAATTTCAACGAGGACACTAGCAACTAATTGTATAATATCTCCACCAGGATAAGATCCAAACAGTTACAATCCTGTGAACTATCAATGCCACTACCACTTGGCGCAATATCATTAGCTTTAGATGTCAACAAGAACACTGGCAATTAATTGATCAATGTATCATCAAAAACACGATCCATTTGTCTTCAATCATGTGAACTATTAACCTCTCTACCACTGGGAGAGATCTTGTTAGCTATCGATGTCAACACAAGCACAAGCATATTATTGATCAATGCCAAGACTTCAGACACAATCTCATGAGGCTATCGGTGTCAATCAGACACTATTTTAATCTCTATCAACACCAAACCAATGGGCGTGATTTCAGCTTGTAAGGTTCAATGAGAACCTATTACTCTCTCGGCAGTAATGAAATTGGATTTTCTAATACAACTAACTATATTTCTTCAGTTTAGATTAGAATTGGGTGTTAACAGCATAAATAGAAGTTATGCTCTGTAATATACAATGTAGTTAAGTATCACAATAAGGGTATATGGGTATGACAGAGTTATATATATCTACATAATTTGATTGGGTTAATCCCAATACATGATTTACTGATGAACTAATGGGCACACTAGTTATATTGACAATCTACAATGTAATTTACTATGAGGTCTTTATATTTGCTTCAAACAGACAAACCAGGAAAAAACAGGCCAAATACAAAGATTGAAGCAGCCAGTAGTTTAGTTTGACATACTATCCTTCAGGCCAGAAGGTAAAATATTAGTTTTGATGGGTGAACTCAATAACATTGCAGCAAATTATTTTAAAGGTAGCTGTATTAAAAAGTTTCTATTTTGCTTACTTCTCCCATTAAGATCGATAGTTTACCCACCCCACTGTATGGGATGTCAGCAGGAAGAGTTGGGGATAGAGTGTATGTTTGTGGAGGCTTCTATTACTACTACAGGTGAAGAAAAGACCAGTATTTGTGGCAATAAGCCTAAATTTTGACAAACATACTTTAAATAAATATGATTTAAAATGTTTTGCACTGTTTTTACCACTTAAAAGTTTTTTTTGCCTTCAAAAAGACTTAAAAATTTTATATGTTCAAAATGTTTGCTTTATTTACATAATGCCAAATTTCAATCAATTAGCAAACAAAGTTTAAGAAATTAATAGTTTGGCTTGTTTAATCCCCTAAACTATGTATGTAAATTTAACCAATCCGTATGAAAATACCCATAGGTTGCTCTGCTATGAGTACTCTCGCACAACTGGACGTTGGACTGTGTCTAGAACCGGTTTGGAGAGTGCTAATGCTTATATGGCTTCGTACAGTGCAGGAAACCAGTTCTACCTAGCAGGGGGTAGAGACTATAGGGGTGGGGATGGGAGGTAAGAATTGTTATATTAGATCATAACATTAACAATTGTGGGTATACTGTAATTTAAACTTTGGTAACTTTGATGCGTCACTGCTGGTAAAGTGGAATGAACGAACTTGCTGGGAAGTTTTCAAGAACAAGATATCAAAATGATGTCACAAACTTTATTACAATATTTTAAATATTAACATATACATAGTACACATGTAATTGAGTCAATGCAATACAGACTACAGTCAGCATCATGCAGAGTAGTAATGTTCCTTTCTATCATAGTATCACTGCATGGAGCCGATGCATAAATAGGATTGGCACTACTTGGACTGTGCTGACCGGAATGTAAAAACTCTATTGCACTGGTACTATGACACATACAGATGCTGCATAGTTAATATTTAAAATGGTATATGCCAAACCATGTTCTAAAAAACATGATCTATACTAGCTTAAGTTGCTTGCCATTAAGACCATGAATTAGAAGAATCATTTATAAATAAAAAACATTAAGTAGAAATAATTTAGGGGGGATGAATTTTTATTATAAATGGAAATTACACTATCCTTTACACGGTGTTTGCCACTTGTTTGACTCCAAAACTATATTTATTTTAGCAATGTTGAGGATTGGTTATACACAAGTTCTATCAATAAACTGCAAAATAGAAGATTTGAAAAGGTGTAATTTGAACTTTACCATCATAACTTATAATCATCTTCATGCTGGATCTATACTTTGCTTGTCTGTCTGTCTGTTTGTCTGTCCGTTGTATTCTTTAAATGTAAAAACGGCATAAGGGATTTGGCCCAACCTTTGTGTTGGACCACAAATGACCACAGGGAAGGTTTATGAATGCTAAAAATTACAAAAATTTGCATCCAAAAGTTTTTGATTTTTGTAAAATTTTAAAGTGTATTATGAAATCCACAAACTTTTTTGTTCCTTTTTGTATTGTACAAAGAGAAGATGCTCACAAATAAAGCCACAATTAAAAGTTGAAATAGAAGATGAGTGTGAAGCGCCCTAAAAGCCTATATTAAAAATGGAATTATTAATATTTTTATCAGATTGCTAATCTACCTGAACCTATTGCAGATGGTTGTATAGTCGTCACAAATATAACAGGTATATTTTATAAATATAACAATACTGTGAAATAATAAAATAAAACCAAATATTGAAAATACTAATTATTAGCATAGAATAAATTTGTTGTTGTCTAGGAAAGCATCGATTATGGTTGATCGGAGGTTCTAATATTCCTCAACGGTAGGTTAAGAATTTAAAGAGTTAAATTAATTTTACACCTTCTTGTGCATTGACATAATCTCAATACTCAAATTGTTTGTGGATAAATACTAGGATTTGTAATATACAGAGTTTAGTTTACGGGAAGATTCTTTAACATGAAATCAAAACAGAATGATTGTCCCTCAAACTTTTTTTCAGCAGAGTTGAAAACTTTAGAATGAGATATCCTTAATCCCAATTACTTAATCTGAGTATCCAATGGATACACTTTTGATTTTCGTCTTAAACTACTCTTTCTTGGATATGGTAGAGAAAAATCAAAAGGCGGGTTTTAAAATTAGAGATTCCCTCCCGTTTCTGTATATTAATCTTAAATGGTGCTCTAAATTTCAAATTTTTCGGCTTCATATACGCGATTCTGATTGGTTGAATTTCATACACTTTTCAGGATACAAGTACAAGATTAGGTTAGTCATGATATAAAGAAAAAGAGAGGATCCAGCATTAATCTCGAAATCCACCATTCTAAAGTTTTCAGCTCAGGTCACACATACTGTTGAGAAGGGTTTAAAAGGTAAAATTAATCTGATGTGGTAAAGAAATGTTTCGCCGATAATTTCCAAAGTTTTTATGGTTTATAATTCTTTCCAGCTTCAGAACAGGTAAGGTTCCATAAGTCCAAATTGATCCAGAAAAAAAGCCCAAGGGAAAACAGATTTAACAGATACACCCCAGTTGATTTAAAAAAATCTGTGCATCACATGATCATTATGAAGGTCCCTGTTAACCCTGTAAAGGCTGGGGGGTCTGAATCTATGTATAGACTGGGGGGGGCGCATCCCACACTCCCCTCCCTAGAAAAAGGCCTTAGAGAATAGGTATAGGGTTGAAATGCATGTGCATAGCCCAATTTTTTAAGGCCAGCTCATTGAAATAAATTATTTTGATAACTTTAATAGTTTGGTGCTAGGGAAAGTTGAAAAATGCCAAAAAGGGGAAAAAATGTTAAAAAAAATATATTAAAAATAAAATTTGAAAAGTTTGAAGCATGTTTCTACATTCATTTTTCAAGGTCTTTTGAAAAAAATAGATTTTAGATCTGTAGCTTTAGTCATAAAAAAGTGATGGGATATTTAAAATTTTTAAGCAACCACCCCCCCCCCTTCATGTATGTTTACTCCAGGTGTACGAGCAAAATATGTATTTACTCCAGGTATAAGAGTGAAGTGTATAGTTTAGACCTCGGCGCTGGTACTTGGAGTAAACAACCTGATATGCCAGAACAACGGTAAACTTATAGAAATTAAGATTAACATATTCTTAATGAAACAAAGAGCCAAATAGGCATTTATAAATATTATTCTTTAACTGAAAAAAAATTAAAATTTTTAGCATAATATTGTTACCAGTTTTTCAAAACATGTTTGATAATAATGCCTACTTAAAATGCTTACATACTAATCTTGATTTAGTAATGTGTAGAAGTAAACGATTTATGTAAATCCAGATGATAATTATCTTTTATTAAGTATGTGGCCAGCATGCATTGTCACTACTGTCGAGGGTACTCTTGGTATACTGGTAGCAGGAGGTAAGTTTATCCTCACAGCTAAGTTGAATTAGGTGTAACCCTAGAGCGAATATTTTATTGAATAATGCTATGCTTAACTTAGGACTGGGCGCGTTCCTGGTGGAACAATCGTTCTTTCCCGAGAACTAACGGAACGATCAAGAACGATCCCATCTTTCCGAAAAAAACGAATGCCTAGAACATGTTCTTAAAATATCGAAACGATTAGTAAAAGAACGGAACGGGAATTGCTTGAAAAGAACGGTTAAAATTGTTAACGCATTCTTATTATCAAGAACGCCTTCTAAGTTGGGAACGCATTTTAAATCAGGAATGTGTTCTAAATCCTCTAGAAATAGTTAAAGATTTTTTTATTTAATCACCTGACCCCCTCCCCCCACTTTACACCCGCCATCCCCCCGCTCTGACAAAATTATTGCTCAGCCCAGAAATTATCTAAGCTTATTCTTTTAACCCTAAATTTAAAATATATAATTTAAAGTATTATTTACGGCCGCGAGGAACTTTTTATTAAAAAATCGTAATTTTTTTACTTTTTAACAAAATCTTTTCTAAAAAACTTTTGTCTTGGATGGAATTGTTCGTTACTAAGAACGGAACAGGGGATGGAAACGTTCTTGATTAAGAACAGAACAAGAGGGATGCAACCATTCTTCAACTAAGAACGCCAAGAACGGAACGGAACGGGAAGAGGGTTCTTCTACTCAGAACGTCGGAACGTGCCCAGCCCTAGCTTAACCTACTTAATTCACAATAATCTTGCGATAAGTGTACATCCCAGGTTATAATGCAAGAAAAGTTAATTACAGGAGCGTATACTCTGCGTACATATTGGAACCAGTTCTCTCTGGGTGGAATTTGTAACCCTGAGGCAGAAGCCCAAAGGAGTCAGCGTAGAATTACAAGACAGATAGAGCATGTTCTACACCGACTGCGCGAAACTTCAATGTGATTCTGCCTCAGGGTTAATGAAAATGAGTTCCATCCCAATTTTGAAAAGGCAGTCACCTGGTGTCCTTTCTGTTATTTCAATTAATCTATGGGTGTACTGTTCTGATCTGAATCTATAGTCTGTTCGCATATGGTACATTGTACATGTACAGTATGCTCTAGGTCTGCTTAAAAGACAGCTTTGTACTTCAAATTGAACTTTTGAATTTAATGGTTAAAGCCTTACACCCATGATGAGGCTTTTTGTAAAGAAATAAAGAGAGTTTCAATTTCTCAGGTTGAACTGTTTAGGGGGAAAAGAAGTGTCTTCTCCAAGGATTTAATGCAAGGAAAGTTATTTCAGAAGTGTACACATGTTTTGTACTGCAGTGTACTGTCACTGGGCAATAATGTAAACACGAAATCGATGTTAAAGCCTGAAATGGGATCCATCTTTCACATAAATAATCAATGAAATATTCTGGTCATAGGAAACTATTATGTGAATTATCAAAATTATCAAAATTCATTGCTTTTAACATCCTTGGATACTAAACGAACTCTGATGTATCTATTCTTGTTTACAAATTCCGCCCAAAGAGAACTGGTTTCAATATGTACGCAGAGTATACGCAGAGTATTGTGGGTTCTCTATCATATTTGTGCGGCAAAGACAAACAAGATCATTGACAGAAAGTACATCTTTTAAGACAATAATATCTTCCCAATTGTCAAATCTGGCATGAACCTATTAAATGGAGGATATCTTGTAACAAATAAAAGACAATACCAGATTTAAGTTTCGACAATTATTTCAAACAATTTGGTATTTATTTGTTATCATTTTAATTTGTTAATGTTCAGGATACTTTAATGGCGGATCAAGCATTTGGTTACCCCTGGTCGATAGGTTGATAAATATCAAATAATTTTACATTTTTGGAACATTTTTATTTTCTGAAAATACTATTTTTTAATTAACTTTCTTTTAACATCAATAGTTTTGCAAAAAAAATTGGAGAAACAAGATTTATATTTGATATAAAATATAAATGTTTAAAAAAAGAAATGGAATATCTTTGGAAACCTATGAATTAACTTTGGACCAACCCCGATGGGAATGGTTAAGTAGCTTAACGATGGTAAGGAAAATTAAGATAAATCTGACTGAATTGAAAATATGTCAAATTGTCCAAAAACTGTAAACAGCTAGAAGACATGTCGACATTTTATTTGAAAACAAAAGGCTCCGGGATCGCTACGTATGGTTAAGTACGGAAAATAAAATATGAAACATTTTACGTATAATTTTGCGGTAAAGGGATTGCCAGGTCCGATTCACAATGGTACCCTTTTAAGCTTTGACTGAACTATGTTAGCTTTGAATGCAAGCTACATGATCATTATTTTCATTCAAATTTTTACCCACCACGGTGAGCATATGCTTGCAGACTTGCAGTCAAGTTCTCTAGTTGCGCACAATTTTTTGGCGAGAAAAATATAGATTTTGCCAAAATCATTCAAAGGGGTTAAATGCAAATTGTTGAGTATCAGACATGTCACTCTAGAAATGGAGTATTGCTTAAAGGGAGTGACCGGTCATGTAAGGTAGTTGAATTGAGTATGCAGTGTTGTGGAAAACTTTTAAAATTTTAAAGATCTGTAAATCCTGAGTTTGAGCGCAAAGTCGACGTTCAAAACTCCTACTTTGGGTGTGGATACGTTTCCAGAGTTAGTTTTTTTTTATTTTAAAAAACGACGACAAAGAATGTAAACAAAACTCTACAGTAAACTAATTAGTTGTTTCGGAACCGGTTGAAAAAATAAAAATTAATCTTATCATCGAAAATAAGTAATCTTGTTCAATTATTAGATTCTATTTTCTCATTATTCTAGTTCTCATTATTCACAAACATTTTCTGCGATTTTCTTGAATTAGTATTGAAAAGACGACATTTGAAGAATTTGAAGATATCTGCGAATAAATTCAAAATGAAGAAATGCAATATTATAATGAAAACAAAATGATTGATTCTAGCATTGATTTATTGACAAATTTCTTTTGAGAAATATGTTCCTAACCATCTAATTAGATTACTGTATGACTTTTACTTTATTTTTCGTCGTCATTATTTAGTAATTTAAAAAAACCGATTCTGAAAACGTATCCACCCCCAAAGAAGGAGTTTTGAACGTCGAATTTGCGCTCAAACTCAGGATTTAAAGATCTTTAAAAAGTTAAATATGTCTCAAATGAATCCGAAAGAAGCTTTCCACAACACTGCATACTCAGTTCAACTACCTTACATAGCCGGTCACTCCCTTTAAAATGACGTAAACCAGAGTACCAACACCAAATACCTCAAATATTGAAATCAAGAACACAATTTTTATAATACAGGGTGTTCCAATAAACATGGGAAATAAGACAAGAATACAACATCGTCTTTTTTTTAAAATTAGCGTTGTAATATACCTAATTTCACTGTACACTGTTAAACTGTACACTGTTTAAAAGAAAGTCAAGTCTGCTATTGAGTAAATCTTCTGTATGTACAAAAGTTGTTTACTACAGGGTGTCCCACGAATCATGACAGTTAAGAGTCGACTTGAAGATTGTCTTCGTTAACCTGATTTCACAAATCACAAATAGAGTCCAGCCACAATTCTCACATAATACAGGGTGTCCCAATAAACATAGGAATTCAGTGGCGACTTCTATATCGTCTTTGATCCTCAAGGAATTATTACGTGAACACAATTTTAGTAGTATCCCATTTAAAACAGTTAATAATTAAAACTACTAGTCTTGGGACTTCCAAAATATGTTTTACAATTTTTACAGCTTCAAAACTGATCGAGATATTAAGAAATATGTCAAAATTCTAGTTTAACAAAATCGTTAAAATGTTCAATATCTCCGTAAATTTTGATTATAAAAAGAATGCCACAATTTGAAAAGCTCAAGACGTACAACCTTTATTTTAATACATTCTTTGTCATTTATCAACAATCGGAAATCGACGATTTTAATGTCGTCTCTTAATTCCCATGTTTCTTGGGAAACCCTGTAGCATATCTGTCCTGTTATTTCCAAGATATTTCTTGAACTCTTAAAAATTAAGAAGATTTATCATTTCCTTGAAATTTTAAGATTTCAAAGAACAAAGATGATATCTCTCCATTGTCATGCTTCGTGGGACACCCTGTATACAAGTAGTACAGTCTGCAATCATAACATAAACAAAAAAATTATTAACTCTAGCAGCTCTGCTATTTAGGCATCAGCACCATACTAAATCAAAAAATAATTTTCTTAAACGAAATCAAAATCGTCACTTAATTCCCATGTTTATCAGGATACCCTGTATAATTATTGCTTTTACGTTACCCTTCAGACAAGAAATATCCAGAACTTCTGTCAAAATATTCATCAGAAGAGTTTCATTTGAAATTTGTAGTTTCGTAAGAAAAATAAATTGGTTTTATACTATGTATATAGCCAAGGATGGGGGGTNGGCGCCCCCCCCCTATGAAAAGGTCTTAGAGAATAGGCATGTGCATACTGCATAGCCCAATTTGCCAAGGTCAGATCATTGAAAAAAAATTATACCCATAACAATAATAGTTTTGGTACTTGGGAGGGTTGAAAAAAACGCGAAAAAAAGGGTCAGAAAAATGAAAAAATATTTTTCTTTGTTTTCACCAAATATGAATATGGGACACATGTTTCTATATCCATTTTTCAAGGGCTTTTTAGAAATATAGTTTTTAGATATGTAGCTTTAGTCACAAAAAAGTTATGGGCTATTTTAGATTTTTTTCCAAAGACCGGAATTTTTTCCGCCCTGTACCCAACCCTATGCATAAAAAAAATCGTTTTTAAAAACGATCGTTAAACGATCTTTATTGTTTCGTTTTTCAATCGTTTTGAACTTTTAGAAAACGATCATTTTTTTAAAACGATTTGTCACCGTTTTTTATACGATTGTTTTAGAAGAAAACAAATTTATTGACAATTATGTTAACGATCGTTAACGAAGGGTTGTCGTTAACGAGACGAACTTTGTAAAAACGGTCGTTTTTGGAAAAAAATTACATGCAACTTTATTGAATGTCGTCTTACATGAAGTTAACTAGTTGTGGGGGAGCTAAAACTTCTTGATATTTTCTTAAAAACTACTACTTAAAAACGAAGTGTCGTCGTTAACAATCGTTATCGAAGGGTCATCGTTAACGAGCGTTAACGAAGGGTCGTCGTTAACAACCGTTAATGAAGGTTTGTCGTTAACTAAGGGTCGTCCTTAACGATCGTTAACGACTGTTATAAAAACGATCGTTTTGAAAAACGATCGTTTTTAATAATGCAAAATAGTGAAAACGTTAACATCCCTCCTAATTGTGCGTTTGTCGAGCACTGGGATATGTTATCTAAAATTTGCTTGTATCAACAGCTGCAAATTTCGCTGTGCGCTGCATTGAGTGTAGACTGTTTGCAATGCAAGCAGATTTAGCTATACGTTCACACATTAAAGTCTGTTTTATATTTTACACCTCAGGCTAGAAAATGGGGATCTGCGATTGGCTATGTAAATGGCAAGCTTACTCTTGCAGGGGGAGGTGATTATGGAGATAACACTATAGAAGTAAGTTTTTATATTCAGAAACAATTTTGTCTACAAAAGAAATTCAAGTTTTTGCCACAAACTCAAATTTTTAATCTCTAAATCTTTGCAACCTGACGGTGTAAACCTTTGATTCATATAGAATTCATAGTTTGCAATATCAAAGGTCTGCGTTGTTGGACTGAACAGAAAGGGGGATTAAAATATTCGAGTTCGTGGCCAAACTCAACTACGTAAGCAATAGAATGAATAATTAGTTTTCTTTCAATGTTTCATACTTTTTCTATTCAAACGTAAAATTTTATAAAATTTTAACTTTTTTAACCTATTTTTTTACCAAATTCCCGAATTTATTCTGCAAAAAAAAGCTACAAATGAACAACAAAAAATACTAGAAACAAATAAGATACGCTATGAAGTTTTGTCTTTTTTTTAGTTATATAAAAATTCTTAAATAAAAAAAGACGTGCTAATTTTGAGCTGATTGTTTTTGTAAATTTAGCATCTCATTGGTAGAGATTGGTTGAAGAGCAATCTGACCATGAAGTATAAACGTGAATTCACAGCAGGTTTTTAATCATACTTAAAATTTACATTTTCATTTATCTTGGAGTAAATCTCGGGCCTGTACTCATTTTAAATAAGTAGCACGTCTAATTACCTCAACACCTTCATCGATTAAAAAGAATGAATGAGAAGTTCATGTTTTACTCTTTTAAAATTGATATTTTATTTTTCAAGTGAAAACATTCTTGACTATATCTTCAAGTTTCACTTCAAATAAAAGTATAAGGTTTAAATCTTTCAATCTTACAGGGTGTCCCACGAAACATGACAGTTGGTGAATAATTCAAAATGTCTTCTTCCATAATTACTTAAGTTGTTTAATACCAAAGAGAATTATAAGAATATTTAATGGTAGTCATATTATAGTAAAATTGATTTTAAAGTAAAATATATTTTAGTAAAAGATTTTATTGAACGAAAAAAAGCAAAAGGTCTTTAACGTCTATTACAGTTATAGGGAAGAAGACATTCCAAATTATTTACAAACTTTCATGTTTCGTGGGACACCCTGTAAGTCCTCTGATTGAAGAGCTATTGAGAAAAAAATGTTTTAAGTTTTCTGCATGTGTAACCCCAGAGACCAAATTTAAAAAAATTGAGCCGGGGCTTAAATTTGGGACGTAGCTCAAATATAGTTGGTTCAACTTGAAATTATAAACAATGTTTCAAGATTTATGCCGGCGCTCAATTGAAACCAGTTTTTGGTGGATTTAAGACGCGGCTCAAATTCATTAAATTCGGCCTCATTCCTTTTCCGTAAAATCAGAAATAAAGGTCACAAAGTCGAACCAGAAATGACGCATAATTTTGATATTTTCCTTATGTCAAATTTCCAGTGAGCCGGTCATCGTCGTCATTTTCCGGCTCATTTCCTTTTGTATTTATTCCTGAAATTGTCTTGTAAGCATTTCTAAACATACCGCTTTTAGGGCGCTTCGCGCCCATCTTCTATTTCAATTGTGAACATTTTCTAGTTGTATATTGTAAAACATAAACAAACAAAAAAGTTGCTGATTTTAAAAAAATCGTGGATTTTAAACATTTAATGAAACTCGACTTTTGTTGGAGGCAAATTTTTGAAATTTTGATCATCTATAAACCTTCCCTGGATACATGTAAAGTCCCACACAATATTTGGGCCTGATCGGTTCTGCCGTTTTGACGTATTAGAACAAATGGGCAGACAGACAGACAGACAAACAGACAATTCTAATTTCGAAAAAAAGGCATTTAATTATCTGAAAAGTGTAAAGAAAATGTACAAAAACTAGCTTTTAAAACCTTCAATACCATTTTCTTTTTAAAAAAACATAAAAACATAAAAGAAGGCATTTTATACAAACACCAAAGGGTTAGACTTTTTTCTTACTTCCTCTCCCTGCAACCATAAGCTTAAATTCTATGCAAACTATTTAGATAATATATGCAAGGCAGAAAGCAAAGTTTAACAGGGTGTCCCAATAAACATGGGAATTGAGAGACGACTTGAATATCATCTTCGATTTTCGATAATTGATAAATGACAATAAAGAGCATCAAAAAAAGATGGAAAGTCTAATGACCTTTTCATAATGGGGTCTACCTTCTTTATATTTTTAAAACTGACCGAGATATTAAATATTTTAACAGTTTTATCTCCTTCAATTGTTATGGTAAAAAAAATCCCTGTATTGTAAATCAATAGAGTGGTCATTCTTACTAGGAAAAAGAAACGAGAGGAAATCACTCTTGTATGCCCAGTCCATTAGCGCCTGATCCAATCAGGGTTGAGTCATGTGTTTGTTGTCTATTCTGAACCAATAGAAATAGTACTGCGGAAACATCTATCTTTCTATCATATCTCATTATCCAATTAGAGATAAATCCTTGCGGTGCCATACACTAAATGAAACTATAGTGGGCCTACGTCCTTGCTTAGACAAAGGTATTTAGGGTACCATTGTAAATCGGATATGGATGGTTACGTCTTTACAGTCACTTTTTCAATTAATACATTAGTTAAAATAGTTGTAATTATATAATAAACGGTCTGACAATTAATTTAGCTCTTTACTAAGAAGTGAAAGGTTAATAGATGGCTAAAAATGAAATTTGTTACCGGGAAAAAAATGTCGACATTTTTTTGTTTTGAAATAGGCAAAAATTTCAAAAAATTTAACAGAAAAATCACCAAAGCAAACATTGAATTGTTTGAATATTAAATTTAGCAACATGTTGTTTTATCTCTGTCTTCCCTCAGTGTCCACATTTAAAAGTAAATATTATATAATAATATAACCTAGACTATAGTCTCACATAAAAAGTATAGATATATTTATGATTTATTTATATAATATATAAAGTAAATATATTGATTAATATCTGTAGAGTAAAAAATTAATATTTATGCCGGGGGAGGTCTGGGGGGGCTTTATCCTGCATTTATTAATAAATACTTGTACCTCACATACATAATGTCGGAGAGAAATAAATAGTGTATAGGATAAATATAAACACACGCCGGACAGCGTTGCTAGGAATTTATGTGACTAAATCAATCTTTCTGCACGTAATACTCATATATTCATCTTAAACAGTCACTCGGTTAAATGCCTCCAGGGGTTCCAAGGGTCCTAGGGGCAGGGTGTTGATATAATGCAGGTTTTGGAGGGAATTGGGTTGGGGAGAAGTGAACAAAGTCAACTGCTAGTAGAATCGCTAATCAACTGCTTCAAGAATCGTTTCATCAACAAATCCAAAGCCTTTCGACAACGTAGGTTCTTAGCAATTTTACTTTATATTTAGACAAATTCAGGCCAGCTTGTTGAAGATTGGAAGACGAAGAGAGCGGGATACATCAAGTGGAGAGGAGGAGTAGGAGGCTGGGGGAGGGGATGTCGACGTCGGAGAGTCCAGGTCGGAGCAGAAGGATCCGCTGCGGGAGGATTCGGAGGAGCCGGAAGAGTTTAGGTTGTTCCTGCCTCCGAGGGAAATGTTAAAGAAGTTGCTGAGTTGGTTGACGGCCTGCTTCATGTCGTTGCTTGTGTCGGGGTAGGACCAGGTGGAGGAGTTCGAACCGCCGAACATGGGCAGCTGCTTAACCGTCGAGTTCGACTTTTTCTCTGGAGTGGGTGGGTTAGGTCGTAGCTCGTCCATGGCGTGGATAAAGTGACAACGGGGTCCGTAGGGACAGAACCCAGCGCTATGATAGGTTCGGCACACTTCGGTCTTGTATTTTGGATGCCTGTTGACGGAGCGAAGTTCTTCATGTCCGTGCGCAAACTGACACTTATCTCCGTACTTGCAGGCTCCGTGTTCCTGGTAGGGTCGGCACATCTCCGTCTTATATCTAGTACTGGCCTGCTGCTGATCTTGCTGCTGGGTGGGAGTCTGGACACCAGACCGGGGAGTGTTCAACCTCATCTCCTGGCAATCCCGGGGCAACAGGGATTCTCCGGGAGAAGAGGGAGCACTGTATCCGAACTGGTTTGGCTCGTAATCGTTGTCGATACGAATCCTCAGACTAAGGAAACTGTCCTGGTTCTGAACCTAAAACAAAAGGATGATTAAAAAATAAATAATGACGGGATAAAATGATGAAAAAATCAATTATAAATGTCTTTATCTATGGATAAAAAAAGGAATCTTTCTAACATGTGGTTTAATCTTTAAATCCAAGTTGTTGAAAGTGAAGAACATTTTAGTTGTATTTAATAGAATAAAACTGAAAAAACTGATTTTTTAAAGTTAACGTTCAAAAATCGAAAACAAATAAACTTTTTTTGTCAAAATAATAAAATCATCATTAATATCAACATGTACATTGCAGTGCATCAATTTCAAAATTACATTTATTTAAATACATTGTAGATAAATTGAAAAACATTTCTGCTTTCTCACATACATTCCCAGACTTACAAACACCCCCACACACATACATCACAGACACACAAGCATGGAGACTGCAGATAAAAAAGTTGACTATTCAAGGGCACAAACCTTGAATATACATATACATTATATATATATATATACAAGTCAATTTATCTAATATTTATTTAATGATATTTTTACATTTACAGGTGTCTAAAAAGATATTGATAACTGTAAAAACTGGAGTTGGCATTTTTTTTTATCTTAAAGTGATAAAAAATTGAACTTTTTTGAAAAGTTTTCTTATTTTCAGACACCCTGTACATTTACCAGTGTTAAAATAAAAATAATGCACGCATAACAGTTATGACTACTTAAAACTGTTGAATGAATATTAAATTAACAAGAATCTACATGATTAACTCTTTTTATTGATATTATATTGTTTGACTGATTTAAATTACATATTTTTCCCAATTCTTTTTTTTCACAAATGCAACTATGCAGATTTTTTTCATTCAGAAAAAATTAAAAAACACATGTATTTTAAGCTGAGATAAAATTGTGAACACATAATAATAAAATTGGATTAATCAAGTTATCCCATTATGCTTAAATATCATATTTATAAAAACTCCTTAATTATTTCGAAACCACTTTGCATCATAATTTCAAATTTTGCTAACACCCCCTTACCCTTCACCCCCCTTAAATCAACTAGTCAGTGAAATAGGCCTGTTTACACTGCACAAATGCATTTTTCATGAATTCATTAGACTATTTATGCTTATCCCTGATATTAACCGTTTCGTTTGTCGGTCGGATTTTGAAATACCACGGGCAACGCCTGTTACATCTGTTATAATTTAATAACATGGAAATATTGCTCTAAAGTGAAGCTGGGGTGGGGGGGGGGGTAAATCCCGGATTTTTCTAGCCCCCCCCCCCCATGGTCCCTTAATATTGAGCGTATATCCACTGTAGACCTGTATGCCTGTTTTGATCTCTGTATTACGGTTAAAACCAGAATAAATCTCCACCTGACTTGAATAGTACAGTAAACTCCGGTACCACTGTACTGTAGGATTATAGTAATCCTTCACTGAAGTACTGTGCTACTCCTGTACTGTAGGATTATGGTGCCCATGTGCTGTATAAGTATGGTACCCCTGTACTTATGTATCATGGTGCCCCTGTACTGTAGTATTATGGTACCCCTGTACTGAAATATTATGGTGCCTTTGTACTGAAGTATTATGGTGCGCCTGTACTGAAGTATTTTGGCAGCCCTGTACTGTAGTATTTTGGTGCCCCTGTACTGTAGTATTATGGTGCCCCTGTACTGTAGTATCATGATGTTATCTCTACAACACAATTTTGTAGACCCTAGATATTTCAAAATATGAATTCTGATGGATTAAATAATCAAAATTTGAAATATCATAGGTTTACGCCATCTGATTTTAGAGATATAGGTATTAGAAAATTGGGATTTGTGGCAAAGACTCAATTCCTTTGCTTCATCCTTTTATAAAAAAATTATACTATTAAGCACTGTCTTATTTCCTGTATTCCCCCTTTTTTTATTTTCTTTAGTTTTACTTCAATTCTAAATCCCTTCCCAAAATTAAGCTCGTCTTACAATTTCTTTAAGTCATTATAAAATATGTTTAGGATTTTTATTTTTCTCAAGACCATCACAGTTAAGAGTAAAACCTTTACGNACGTATCTTCAAGTGACCCTCCATGCAAAATTGGACTGTTCAATATACAACGGTACCCCTTAAAAAACTCTTATTGTGTAAGAAATCTAAACAAAAAGAAAACTAGAAGGAACAAATATCTCTTTAGAAATCCTTATCAGAAAAATGTTAAAGGGTACCGTTGTGAATCGCATATGTTACTAAATAAATGGAGGCACTTTAAGTTTCGTCCACAATTCCTTAAATCAGGTGATATCCTATATTATCTAATATATATTGTTGTAGGATATATTTAATTCTGTAACAGTTTTTTTCAGCTTTGATTTACATCCTGGAACTGAAAAGTGCGATTGGTACACCTTTATTGAATTTCTCTGGTACCACTGTACTGTAGGATTATAGTAATCCTTCACTGAAGTACTGTGCTACTCCTGTACTGTAGGATTATGGTGCCCATGTGCTGTATAAGTATGGTACCCCTGTACTTATGTATCATGGTGCCCCTGTACTGTAGTATTATGGTACCCCTGTACTGAAGTATTATGGTGCCCCTGTACTGAATCATTATGGTACCCCTGTACTGCAGTATTATGGTGCCTCAGTACTGTAGTATCATGATGCCCCTGTACTGAAGTACTATGTTGCCTTTGTATTGAAGTATTAAAGTGCCACTGTACTGTAGTATTATGTTGCCCCTGTACTGTAGTATTGTAGTGCCCCTGTACTGAAGTATTATGGTGCCCCTGTACTGAAGTATTATAGTGCCCCCGAACTGTAGTAGCATGTTGCCCCTGTATTGAAGTATTATAGTGCCCTTGTACTGAAGTAGTATAGTGCCCCCGAACTGTAGTAGCATGTTGCCCCTATATTGAAGTATTATAGTGCCCCTGTACTGAAGTAGTATGTTGCCCCTGTACTGAAGTATTATAGTGCCCCCGAACTGTAGTAGAATGTTGCCCCTGTACTGTAGTATTATGTTGCCCCTGTACTTTAGTATTATGTTGCCCCTGTACTGTAGTATTATGTTGCCCCTGTATTGAAGTATTATGTTCCCCCTGTATTGAAGTATTATAGTGCCCCTGTACTGGAGTATTATAGTGCCCCTGTACTGTAGTATCATGATGCCCTTGTACTGTAGTATCATGATGCCCCTGTACTGTAGTATCATGATGCCCCTGTACTGTAGTATCATGATGCCCCTGTACTTTAATACAATAAACTATGAATACTAGTAGATTGTAGAAGAACTGATCTGAAATCAAGATGCGTGGAGAACAGGTTTAGAGAGACAAAAAAATACAGTTACTGTAGATTAAACTTCATATATAAATTATTCTTTTTAATTCATAATATGCTTTGTTTTTAAAGATGTATTTTTTATAAATATCAAGAATTAACTCACACCTCGGACTTTTGCAAAAAGTACAAATTGGTTCTTAACTTAAAGGCTTTTTTACTTTTTAAAAAACTTTCACCATAAACTACTGCCCCCCCCCCTTATTTTAATTCACTTTGCAAAGACTCCCCCCCCTTTCACCAAATAATTGGTAAAAAACAAGGTATTGCTGATGCTTGCAAATTATTACTGTTCTAACCAGAGACACCAAGAATTCAACTTGTGTTCCAGATGGCAAATCAACTTTATAGAATAAAAACTAAACAGACATAATAATTGCATAAATCTGAAATAAAAGTGGAAATCAACATGTTTTCCATGTATGTTACCTAATGCCAGCCAAACCATAACATAGCGAACCGTAACAAAAAACTGTTACAGTGAGACCCATGAAACATAGAGGACGACATTTAATTATCTACATGATGTTGTTGTAAAGCATATAAAATTATATAGCTTTACCATAAGCTTTAAAATCAACTAGTCAGTGAAATAGGCCTGTTTACACTGCACAAATGCATTTTTCATGAATTCATTAGACTATTTATGCTTATCCCTGATATTAACCGTTTCGTTTGTCGGTCGGATTTTGAAATACCACGGGCAACGCCTGTTACATCTGTTATAATTTAATAACATGGAAATATTGCTCTAAAGTGAAGCTGGGGTGGGGGGGGGGGTTAAATCCAGTATTATCTAGCCCCCCCCCCCCATGGTCCCTTAATATTGAGCGTATATCCACTGTAGACCTGTATGCCTGTTTTGATCTCTGTATTACGGTTAAAACCAGAATAAATCTCCACCTGACTTGAATAGTACAGTAAACTCCAGTCCCTCCCTACACTACACTTTTAAGAAGAGGGAAGAAGAGGGGGGGGGATTTCGTTTGTCCCTTAATTTTTTGGGGAAACACATGTTATGATAGTTACCGGGCGTTGCCCGTGGAATAAAAAAATAGATTTTTGAAAAAAAAATCGAAAAAATGTCAGCCCATTTAAACCAGCGGTTTGGCACGCTAGATAGCTGGCATATAAATATATGTATATAGAAGTAAAGAGCATTATTAAATAAATTTATTGAACCCCCCCCCACCATAACCATAAGCCAAAATATATATGAACCCATTTAGTACAGTTAGTCCAATAAAAGTTGACGGTTTGTTCGACAGCAAATAGTTTGAAAATCATCTTATAAAGTGAACTGGGTAAGTGCCCAAGGCAGAGTTGCTGAGTTTCATGTTTATTGACTCTATTCTTAAAATTCATAGCTATTCCACAGTTTTAAGGGCCTCACTGTACTTTAAAAAATATAGATTTTTAAATCTGCCAATATATTAAAGAAAACAGGTTATACAGCGGCTCGGCAAGCTTGGCTAGTTAACCAATAAATTAAACTTGTTTTTTTTTAGCACGCTAAACAATAATACATATACATATATATTATGTATATATATATATATATGTTGCAGGGTTAACACTTTTGCATTTGTTGGATTAGAAAACATATAATGCAAAATTTTACAATTTTTATATCTTAAAAAAGAATAACAACTATTTTAATGACCATTTTTTTTAAAGTAGATAATCGTTTAAATTAAATTCACCTTGGATAATTTAGCCAGGTTTCAGCATCTTTGCAAAATAAATGCATAAATATATTTTCTAAATTATATTTGAAGTTAACCTGTTCTTCCATGGTTTAAGATATATTTACGTTAAAATATTTGTTTTTTATTCCAAACCAAGCAAGCAAGGTATCATATATCAAGGAAAGAATGTATGAATATCAGTGATAAACTCCATGTATTTTAAACTATTGCATTTCTATATAAATACATTTTTAAATTAATATTTTATGCTGGATTATTTATTTTTCAAGAGTAAATTTTTTAATTGAAAAATATGATGATATACAACAGAATTGATTCTGCAAATGTTTCTGTGTAAAATGTAAAATTTTCCAATTATAAGATGAAAAAAATAACTGTTAAAAATATTAAATTGCGTAAGCTCATAAAAACATTGTTGCCACCCACGTGTATTTATAAACTCTCCCTGTTCTAAACAATGAAACAAGACATTATTTGTGCTGACGCAAATACCCTCATATATACCCTTAAAAAAACACAAACGTACGCACAAAAAAAAATATAAGAATTACCTTTCCAATCATTTTGATAAATAAATAAATAGGCACAGTACAGCTAGTTAGCTGTATTCTTGCCGCTTGTTGCCTGTATACTGAACTATAGCTTTACTTACTGCTTTACGCAGACCTGCCCTTGAAGTAGATACAGTAGATAGATATTTAGTAGATAGAACAGATAGATAGATACACTGTCTGCGCCGCGCCGCGGCAACACTCTGCCTTTTGCGCATTTTTTACTCATATAGATAGATAGATAGTTTTATATACACACAAATACTTAAAACAGGGGCATCGTCTATGGATATATGATTAACGTAGATTATTTTGTAAAGGGAAAAATATATAGATCGAATAAAACAATCTCTGCAAAAATTGAAAAAAAATCAAAATGTTAAAATTCATTTCATAATTTTCGTATTTTTATTTAACTACAAAGCACGCGATAATACAAATAAAAAATCACAATTTAGAATGTAGTTTGGACCCGCCTAACCAGAGTAAGTTGTTTTAATTGGTCGGCCCAATATAAGCGAATGAGAATTGTAAACAAATGTGTGCACGATCATGCCGGGTTTGATTTATATATTGTATTATTGTATTGTGTTAATGTGTACAAATGTGTTTGAAAGAATAAATGAGCTGGTGAAAGGTTCTTATGAAAAAAAAACAAATATATCTCCTAGTTTTTTATTCTAGAAATATTAGCCTAAATATCAGCACACCTTAAATTCTTCAAGCATATCGCGCCCTCGGGGCCTTTCTCCACAAAGAAGTAGGAGAGCGCGGCTTAGTGCGCTTAGAAACCGGTTTTTCAGGCGGGTTTCTGTGATGTGTGAAGGCAGCTAGGCACCTGGGCCTAAATCCGTTGGATTTTTATTACGTATAAAGAACCAGAAAGAGATAGTTAGACATTGATATAGCAACTATCAGATGCTTTGTGAATAATTGGATCATATTGTTAAATGTCATGGTTTTAATAAAGTAAAAAAAATAATAAATCAATTGAAAAATAAAAATGTCTTTTTCCTTTAAAAATACAATGAAATTTCAAGTCAAGTTTTAAGTTTTATATTTTTTCTTTTAAGCTTTGATTATGACTTTTTTCGCTCAATGGAGATGTTTACATAAAAATAAAATAAAATAGAAATACAAATTTAAACTTGACCCCCTCCCCCCCCATTCTCCCATTAAATACTTTTTATTTGAAAAATGCAAAGTTTAATTTATTTCAAGGATGGGCGACAAGTTAAAATAAATTCCTTTAACGTCCTTGAAAATGCAGAAAAGAAGATAAAGCTTGAAAAAATGATGATCTTGAACAAGGTGCTGTAATTCGTATATTGATAAAAGTGCAACATTTTAGTTCCAGAACGTACATTTTAACAAAGAAAAAACATTTACATGCACTTTGATAAGAATAAAGTACTAAAAGAAATGTATTTTTCATTTGTTCATAAAAAACCCTGAAATTCAAATTCATCCTATGATTTATGAACCGTTTTTATTACCAAATTTAGGATTAGAGACGATCAAGTCATTATAAAAGGTCCCAAAATTATGCTGATAACTATTTCATAAATACGGTGGCAGGCGATTGTGTCAATATAATGAAGACGACTTTCTATTTCAAAAAGCTTCTCTTTTATCACTTTTAAACTTGTAAAACGAAGAAGCAGCTTGTTAACAATTAAAACTTAAATAAAAAGTCGTATTTATTGTATTGATATAATCGCCTACCACCGTATTTGATTTTATTCCTTGATATTTATATAAACTAACCATTTTCTTGACATCTTTAAAATGAAAAGAGTATATGATATATTTTAACGTTCTCACCATGAACTAAACAGAATGAGAAGGTTACATTTATGTGACCTTCCTGGTACGACTTTGTGACCTAATATTTCCTCCAATTTTGAATTTACTCATAAGTATGAGAAGAGCAAATTTATTCGGTTACATATTTTTATTCTTCTTTATTGATGTGCAATTTACTTCAGTTCGGATATTTAAAATTTAAAACGTAATTTGAGACCCCTTTGTTTAGTCAAGTTTATTAGTTCTATAAGGTGCATCTTTATAAAGGTTAAACTGACCATATCTAATTTTTATTTTCACTTTTGTCTCTTGCAACCTTGTAAGTTGTCTTTCAGTGTATTTACAAAACATTTGTGCAAAACAATTCCTTTCGAACTTCGGAAATTTTCCACTATTGTCTTCCAACTTTTATATTTGCGACTTAATCTGTAAGTAACTTACATTTTTTTCAACATTTTGTGTCTTTGAACATTAATTGTAAATTTAGCGTTCTAAAACCAAACGTCAATTTAACAGTTCGACTTTGTAATCTCAATATTACCTAAACCTTTCATTTTGGCGCCAAAAATATTTGTGTGCATTTGAGGTACGGCACTCCCATCATTATTTGCTGTCTATAGGTTAGAAGCTCAAAGGTCAGATTTAAAGGTCATATTAAAACATGGAAATAATTTTAAATATTTTGTTATTAAAAGTACAATACTCAACAAATAGTTTTATTTATTATAATAAAATTACGTATATATAGTTTTAGTATAATTGCCGAAATTTTCAACAAAAATTACATAACTCGCTAATTATACAGTATTAAGCAGTATACAGTTAACATGTGAAAATACCTATATCAATATATCTCATGACGTCATCGATATGTATTTTTTTTCTTAAAAGCGTAACTGGGAAACAGGGTCAGTTGGGCATGATTTAAATTCTTAACAATCTTGGAGCATTTAACATTTTGTTTAAAGGGACTGTTAAAGAAATTTCTGGTGACCCTCCCTGCCAAGATGAAAGTACCCAATTCACAAAGTACTGTTGTATAGGAATGATAATGATCTTTTTTGGTGACTAGTGAGGGATAAAATATTTATCCCTATTTTCTGCTGTAAATATTCTAGCGGGAGAACTCTATTTTTAACCTGACGCAGAGTTGAGGGGCCGTATAAGGATCCCGAGGATTTCCAAGGAGGAGTCTATACCTGGTATTTTCGAAAAACTAGGGATTCCCGATGAGGTTGAGCAGGTCAACCTGTAGAGAAACAAAAGGCAGTCGATAACGAACTACATTACCCTCAGGAGTGGAAGTGGTTTCCTGTTAGATAGTCTTGTATCTCATCTCCCTGCACATAATAATCGTTTGTGCAATTTCTGTTTTAAAAAAGTATTGCTTCGTGAATCGCTTAATATTTAGGTTAGTGAGAACTATTAGTAGTCTGGTTTAGATAGGTAGATAGATAGATAGATATATATTTGACTAAATATTTAATTAAAAACAATTTAAATAGCACAATTTTTCATTTTAATTTAGTCGGGGTCTCTCCAACCATTGTTGTTTGTTTTGAATGAGAGGCCCTTCTGCAGCGATACATACAAGTTCAATTTAAATAATACAAAATGAAATAAAACAATTTAGAACTAAAGGAAAAGGAGGAAAAGGGAAAGTAGTTGATATTGGTAAGGTATTGAAGAATAGAGAGGAAAAGAAGAAGAAAGGATCGTAGNGGGGACAACCCAGCACACAAAGTTTATAATGTTTATGTTTTATTTTGTTTTGTTATAATAACATGGGAAAGGTTTAACATAGAAAAAAGCTAATTCTTTCATATAGTACAGTAGTACAGTACAGTAGTATAGTACAGTAGTACAGTAGTATAGTACAGTAGTATAGTACAGTAGTATAGTACAGTAGTACAGTACCTTAAAAAGATTTGTCTGTTTAAGTATAAATTAAATATCAATATTTATAATATTAAGTGATACTGCAGGGGGGGGGGAGCCCCCCTCGCCAGTCTTTATGCAGGGTTAACAAGGCGTGTTTATTACTAATGATTTTTCATTTAGTTAGTTTTGGCGAAATCTATATATAAATTTGGCTTGTCTGGGTGTCTGTTTGTTTGTTTGTCTGTCTTTCTGTTTGTATCCAATAAACGTCAAAACGGCTGAACCGATCGGGCCCAAATTTTTTGTGGGACATCTAGGGACCCCAGGGAAGGTTTATGAATGATTGAAATTTCAAATATTTGTCTCCATCAAAATTCGATCGTCATTAAATTTTTGTAAATTTTGAAAATCCGCGAAATTTTTTGTGAAAATCCGCGAATTATTTTTGTTTTGTTTTACGATGTACACAAAGAGAACATGTTCACAATTAATTTAGAAGATGGGCGCGAAGCGCCCTCTAAGGCTAGAAAGAAGGGCGCGAAGCGCCTTGAATTTCTAGTAAAATAAACTTAATTCAAAAGTTGATCAAAAAGTTTTTCCCTTAAAATTAATATTGTTCTTGCTTATATGGTGTTTTCTCTTTGCAAGAAAGTACTTCTATTTATATCGGCAGAGTGTCACCTTGCTTTGTATCTATTAGAAGGGAATAAAACACAATGTTTTTTGTAAAAAAACTTGGGGCCCCACATAGAGATGGGGGCGGAGCGCATTCGGCTTTTTAAGATTTGGTCGTTCATCGTTCGTTAACGACCTTTTTCGTTCAAGTTTTTCTTCAGAATTTAGTTAAAGTTCGTTAGAAAAATCCTTTGCACAGTAGAAAAACGATAGTTTTTTCACAAAATCAATTGGCATCTAATCATCATATTCCTTAAAAACTTAAATGTTTAAATTCTAAATTCAATTAAGAACATTATCAGAAAATCATTTTTTTATCGGTTTGAGCATTTGCGATGAGCTAGCATGGTTACCCACACAGATAACAACTTTAAAGACGACATGAACCTTAAATAACGAACTAAAGGCTGATTTTTGGTTTCTGCATTGCATTAAGTTTGAAGGAGAAATCACTTGAATATATTTATTTAAAAAAACAGTTTTAGTGAAATTAAGACTGAGTAGATACCGTAAAGTCGTCTTTGAAGTGGCACCATTTCTGGGTAACCCTGTATAATGATGTTAGAATATTGTTACTACAATCATTCTAATATATTTTGAAAACGAAAAAAAAATATCAGGTTTAAAAACATCTAAAACAATTTTGTGATCACAAATAAAAGATGATTAAAAAAAGCATCATTATAAAAAAAAGTAGCCACCGATACCACTATAATATTCATATTTTCTTACGTATATTTTAATTCAAAGCATGCGATATGCAATCACAATTTACTATGCGGTTTGGACCCACCTAACCAGGGTAGGTTGATGGAAGGAAGGAGATTGTCAGGTGATCTGTGGCAGGGTGAATTAGGAAAAATTACATACCGTAGATTGAAAAATCAACTTTTGTTCAGTAAGAAAAGTACCGACCGTACATTAGGAACATTAAACTGTACATTTTGAAAAAGCATTGAAAGTACATTTTAAAAAAGCTGTACAATAAGAAAACGTATTAACTTTGCAATAGAAAAGGACATATAATATACAGTAGTATAAAGCATGTAACATACAATAGGGAAAGCATCTAATCACGAGGAAAAATAATCTAATACACAGTTGGAAAAAGAATCTAATATGCAGTAGGAAAAGTATCTAATATACAGTAGGAAAAAGTATCTAAGATCGGTAGGAAAAAGAATCTAATATACAGTAGTAAAAAGAATCTAATATACATTAGGAAAAAGTATCTAATATTCAGTAGGAAAAAGAATCTAATATACAGTAGGAAAAAGAATCTAATATACAGTAGGAAAAAAAATCTAATATTCAGTAGGAAAAAGAATCTAATATACAGTAGGAAAAAGAATCGAATATACAGTAGGAAAAAGTATCTAATATTCGGTAGGAAAAAAATCTAATATACAGTAGGAAAAAGTATCTAATATTCAGTAGGAAAAAGAATCTAATATACAGTAGGAAAAATGTCCATTGCACAATAGGAAAATTAAAAAAAAATTTTTTTGCAGATCAATGCAACATAAAACAGTTAACTCTCAAAAAAAGATAGTCTTATATTCAGCATTCATTACAATTTTAAACCTATTACATAATACACACAAGAACAATTGAGAACTAATTTTATTAAAAGTATTTTATTAAATCAATAGCTTGCAGTTTCGTTGGACTTTCATGTTGCATAATTTTATCAATGTTCTTCCCATAGTCAGTCATGACGTATTTTCCATGACGTAGTGAGCATTGTTTTAAATATTTAACGTAATTAAATATTCAATATTGTTTTTATACTCTGGCTATAAGCATGTTCTCAGTTAGATCTTAATATTTCTGAATTAAAATGATTTTTGAGCAGAAAAAGGAAAGATCAAATAGATTATCAAGTACAATAGGTGGCAACAGAGAAATGAACAAATTATACATGACGTCATTAGTGTCAAATTTAAGAAGGAAGAAAACTTTTTCTCCTATTAGTTGACATGTTTTCCAAGATTAAATAAAAGAGTGTAAAAACAGGAAATAAAGAACACTGAGAGTGTGCAAATTCTACGTTGCAATCTATTTTACTTTATAATCTTTTTGGGAATGACGATCAAAACAATGAGTGTCTTAAACGTAGGATTTCCAATTGGAAGTCTGTGTCCTGGAATTGCGCGAATTGCTTAGAATTATGAAGAATAACACTGATTTGATCAAACTACACGGGAATTGTGCGTAATTATAATGAACTTGCAATTGCGATCCACTTAAACGTCATATTAATTTAGCTAAAAGGAGATTGTTCATTTCGTGTGCTGTCCTTTTATACCGATTACAGTCTGTATGTACTATTTAGGTATAGTACTGTACAACTTGCTCTATAATTCATATAATTCTGCAAATAAGTTTTTAAAGACCAGATTTAATGATGTTAACAATTTAAATAGAAGATGGGGCGAAGCGCCCTAAAAGCCTAGTATAATAAATATATATAATATCTACATACTAATATGTATATAATAAAAATGAGGAAACCAATGGGTACCCTAGGACTAACATAGACTAAATAAAATTTTTAGTTATTTTTTCCAACCCAAAATCATTCTTTTTAATTCGATTTTTATAATTCCACGGGCAACGCCGGGCACTTCGGCTCATTTTTTATATATTACAAAGAGATTTAGTAGATTTCTCATATTCAATCAGGTCCCAGTTTAACACAATGAAATTAGAAATGGATATGTTTTAAAGTTAAAAATTGCAAAATTGAGTAAAATGTTTTAGAAAAACTACATCAATGCCGATGAGTATTATGCCAATCCAATTACTAAAAGAAAATGGTATTATTATGGTTATGACGGGGGCTTATTCCCAGTAATCTCATTATAATTATATATTATATTATGTAACCATCTATACCACGATACATAAACCAAACAACTTGATGAAATGGATTCAGAAAAGCGTGATTAAATCTTTATTAAACTTAAACAATAAATGAATAAAATCTTCATATTAAAAGTTTAAAACTGGAAGATGAGTTTCATGTGCAGGCGAGAATTGTATTTATTCAGAATTTTCATTTTATCGTTTGTTAATATCTAGCTTTCTAATTTTTGGTCTTATAATGATCTTAAATATAAAAAATTAAAGTAAATGTGCCGAGACAAAGAGAGATTAAGTACATGGTACAATACTCGTGCATAATCTTAAATATAAAGAAATATAAAGTAAATGTGCCGAGACAAGGAAAGATGAAGTACATAGTACAATACTCGTGCATGCCTATTGTACGTATAATACACTTACAACAAGTACATAACCTGGAATTAAAACTATGGGAAAAAAGTCCCATTTTTTAAGTCCTAGGAAAAAAGTTAGTGGAAATAAAGTCCTGGGTTTCGGATTCCTGGGACTTTTTACATTATTCACCTGATAATGCCCCAACACAAATAGTTTATTTTCAAACAGATTTTTTTCCTTTCTGGAACATGCTTTTTTGTTAATAACTGGACTTTTTTTCAATGGCGTTTTAGTTTAAGGACTTTTTTCCACAGGACTTTTTCAGGGCCTTCATTACACAGTACACAGTACACTGCAGTACACAATACACACTTATTCAATTAGTATACATTGCATACTAATGCATTTATATGTGAATATATTATTGTGATGATTATAATGTCAAATTATTAATTTTAATATAATCTTCAATAAATAAATATTTGATTTGATTTGATGAAATTGAATTAGTGTCATTGTTTTGAAATCTACGCTCTTGAACAGAGTAACATTGAGTTAATATAATTAGAAGAGTGTGTGAAGTCTCTAGTTATATGTTATAAACAAAGACTGAGTGAGACTGCAAAGGCGAAATTAATTTATTCTTTTTTCTTACATGAAGGTTCACAGTGCAATACATTTACATATTTCTCTAGCCTAATTAATTTGTCTATTCGAAATAGATGACAAAATTCAATAATTGGATCCTGCGAGGGTAACCCTGTAATATAAATAATACTATTTAAATCATTTATCAAGCTTGAAAAAAGAAGCGTTTATTTTAAAAAGTTTGAGCTTAATGTCGATGTGAACACATTTGATTGTGCAACATTTTGACTCTGCAACAGAATATTTAAAGTTTTTTGTTTTTATTTTAGTTCCGGCATTATGCAAGAATAGATCATTGTGCTTGGTCATTGATGATTTAACAGTAGAAATCATAAAATCAATAATTATATTTTTAACTGCAACTGCACATCCTGGTTGTAGTTTAGGAGGAGGTGGGGGATGGGGGTAGAAAAATAAAGATTAAAAATAAAAATGAGATGTTTTGCATTTCCTTAAAGAGAATACAGACATAATATGAACAGACCCTTCGCATGTCGAGTTCACAGCGGTACCCTTTAAACCTCCCCTTGGACTAATCAGGGCGAGATACGTTCGGTTTCTTCTATTTGAATTTAATCGTATTAAACAATTTAAAAATTTCGGAATTGTCTTCTTTATAATTTTGGGTCTGTCCTAAAGAACGATTTTTGGACCCCATTTTTTCTTGGAACACTTGCAATTCTTGATAATTCGGTTCGTGCCCGTGAAAGAACGGTCGTTCCCTGAGAACGACGCCCAGCCTTACCTTAGACTGTCGCCATCGTTACTATGTCTTAATACTCGGTCTGAATAGGTAAAGAAGTACACAGTACACACACACACACATGACAACCAAGGTTAAACCTTCATATATCTTTCGTTTTACACATTCTATAGGCCTTTTTGGCCAGTACCTTACACAATTGCCTCTAAGCTTGTCAATAAAACATGTTTAAGCCATTTCTTAACTGTCAAAATACTTCAAAAACAAAATTTTACTTTAACCATTCTCAATGAAGCTAAATTTCTAAAAAATTCACAGAGATAATCCAATTTAGCCGTGAATGGTTGAAAACGCCAAAATTAGCAAAAAACAGTTTGATGCTGGGCCATATCGGAATATTATTTTTAAATGCTAAAATTTCGTATTTGAGCTAGTTTTACCCCAATGCTTCCTAAAAAATGTGTCGTACATCTGGGATTTTTTTTCAGGGACACCCTAAGGGGGGGGGGGTAAGATAGATAGGATAGGGTTAATATAAACAAATATATTCATACATAAACAGCGTCATTCACGGACTTTCTAAATCCTTCACCTTGAAATTCCTCTCCGAGTTCTAAACTTCTAAACAACATCTTTAATGGGATTTTTACTCAGACGGGAAATGTTCGAGGGAAATTGCAATTTTTAACCAAACAGGGGTGCAGTGGGGGAATTACCCCCCCCCCCCCCCCTCCGGCCTCACTCTAGGATGTTTACTCTAGCTTAGCCAAAGAGAATAGAATATATATTAGAGTGGAATTTAAACAATCCTTCGGTATGAATTTTGTCAGTCCCTTTCAGCCTTAAAGGGAGTTCAAAGTGTACACATCATGTAAATGTTCACAAATTATATGCAGTAGAGTACATTAATACAGTATGTTCCCTAGACTATCCATTTCGTTTTTTTAAAGCTGTTAAATAAACTTTATAATGAATTAGGTGAATAAAAAACATCATTATTTATAGTTATAACGGAAAATCATCGTTTGTAAAGTGAAAGGCATAGAGTCTATGTGAAATGATCATTGGCCAATTATGAAACCAGCCTATTTCATAATTTGGTTTTCTTTTAATACTAATTTTAGATTTTCTATAAAATGATGTTCCAAGGCCCAAAAGGTTTTATAGCATAAATATGTGAAGTACTTTTCAGTATGGAAACAGTTCAACAAAATGGCCGTTTTACACTTTTTTCTAGTAAATTCCCCTCTATTATATATTCTATTCTCTTTGAGCTCAGCACTCTCATTTTATAAACTACTAGTTAAAGTGGCAGGCGTTGCCACTTAAAAATCAGATTTTTTAGCCTTTGTTACCCCCAAGATACCCATGGGTTCCCTAACATATCAAATATACATATCTTTATATATATATATATAGACAATGTACTAATGCAAGGAAAGTTAATTGCGGTCGTGTATATGTGTATATAAGTACATATTGAAACCAGTTCTCTTTGGGCGGAATTTGTAAACAAGAATAGATGTATCAATTTTCGTCTAGTATCCGGGGAGGTTTAAAGTATATTATTTTGATAATTTTAATGATTCACAGAATAGTTTCCTATGACCTGAATATTTCATAGATTATTTTTGTGAAAATGGATTCCATGTCAGGCTCTGACATTCGTCTTGTGTTTACTTTTCCGCCCAAAGACAGTACACTGCAGTACAAAAAATGCGTACACCTCTGAAATAACTTTCCTTGCATTAGTACCTTGTATATAGATATAAGAGCTTTACTATATAAATAGATATAATTTTGAGACTTTTTTATTTTTAATTTTATGCATAGCATATGTAAGTTTATAAATCAAAATGCAGGCCGGTGTTTAAGAAAATATAATTTGACCCAAAACTTTTTATTCTTTGAGCTGAAGATACAAAACGTTTACATTTTAAAAAATGCAACTTTTAAAAACACAGTTATAAATGACTTTATAAGATTAGATGTTTTAGATTTTGACAATTTTTTATCTGAAAAACAATGAGAAAGATATTGTTATTTTTCTCTCTGTGTTGAATGCTGGCAATTTTCTTAATAGCCCCTGCAGCATAAATTCCATAGTCATAGATAGATAATGTTTATTGCTAAAATACATGTATCTTGGCTGTTTTGATTATTTGTTCCACTAATTTTAATAACGATAACAAACCGTTTCAATTAAATAGATTTAAGGAGAACTATTAGAGATCAGAGTGCGATTTTTTCTGATGCAAAATAGTGTATACATTAATTCGAATAACTAGAGTTTAAAGTAATTTTCTGACATTTACACAAAAAATATCAAAGCATATTAAAACATATCTAATTAGTTTTACATGAATAGCAATTCGGTTTATAACACATTGTCCTATAATTTTCAAAAAGAGAATTTAGTAGTCTATTTTTAAATATACTTAGAGAGTTGCTTCTATTTAAGTCAAGAGGCAGGTTATTCCACATCTTAAGAAGAGAGTTTGATGGTAAATACTGTAATGAGCACATTTTGAGAATGCCAAGTTGATCTTTCAAAGTTTCCAAGCTTTTTAAGAATGTTTTCAAAAGAAGCAGGAAGAAGTGTATGTGTTTATTTATACATAAATCAAATCCGACACCTGAAAATAATAAATTTTCGTAAAACAAAAAATATCTTATTTATCATATGATCTATGATTCGTCCAACCCACACCGTAAATCAAGGATTTTATGTAAGATCAAATTTAGTCTCAGGTTTGACAACGGGGGGGGGGGGGGGCTCCTCTCTCCAATGAAAATCCTCTATGAAGTGGTCCCTATTACGACAGTGATCAATGATTATTTCTCAAAAAAAGAAATGTCAAAAATATCAGAAAATGGGATTTTTTCGCATTGGAAATAATTTTTTTCTTTCATAAATTGCACTTTTTCACGCACTTAAATCTAGGTGTATTCATCTCTACAAATAATGTGCTTATTGTCTATTATTCCATGCGATAAATACGGAATTTTAATCCTCTACAGATGTTAAAAAAGCGTAAAACAATTTTCATCAATTACAAAGCAACAGTTAAATGTTAAATAACGGATCATGAACCCTGATAAAGCCAATAACATGACAGGAATGATTTTAAGTTTAAAGGGACCTTTTCTTATTTTAAATAAACAGAAGAAGAGGCTCTAATTCGTACAACTGTGGGCTCAAATGTAGCTTCATGAAAAAAGCAAACATATGTGATTTCAATCTTACCCACAAATCACAATCTACTTAAATCAGGGGGCGGAAACGTCATGTGTGTGTAAAGTTTACCGTATCGAAGGTGTGTACAGTACGCAAAAATCTCGGTATTTGTACAGTCTAGGAGAGTACATATGTTTATTCTTGATTGTTTACTTAAAAATAAGTTTAATATACATGTATTATATTATTTACATATTTAAGTCAACACTGTAAAGCCAAATTTTCATGCAAAGAATATAATTTGATTAAAGTTTACAATAAACTACTCGTTATTCGAGTTTAATTATAATTGACGACATTGTTCTGCAATTTCCTTGACTGTAGTCATGTTGTGTGTCTAAACCAGAAAAGTGTGTGTAAAGTTTACCGTACTGGTCTGAAAAGCAGTGCGACTGGCTTTCTCGAGCCAGACCAGCGCAATTTTCTTTCCCTTTATTTCTACTCCCTGACTTTACTACTTGGATGTGGCTCAATGATATCCCTGAAACGAAATTTGTGATGGACCAACACATAGAATATATTAAAGAGACTGTAAGCGTAATTTTAAATGACCCCCATATTCGGTACCCACCTTTACCTGATCAATAACATGGGTAAAATTTTCGTTTATCTAAGTTTAAAAGGGTTTAATTCTGATAATTTCCATATGTTTTCCTGCAGTAGAAACGTGTAAGTCACTTAATTAAAGTAGTTACAATCAGTTTACAAAATTATAAACATTGATATCTACTTCGTACTTGATCAAACAAAGCTTTTAATGATACCATTGCGAATCATGAATTGCTATCTGCAATCTTAGCTTTACGGTAGGAGATAATTATTTGGTGTACCGTCCTGTTTTGCCATCTATAGTCTTGGACAACTTGATTTAGATGCCTAAAGGTACTTTAAACAAATCTGAGTTTACAGTGAACATCACCAATAGGGTGTCCAGCGAACGAAACCTTTCGCGAAAAAATACGAAAATTTTTATTCGTACTTTGCAAACTTTGTTCGCGAAAATGAATTAAGCGAAAATATGCAAAAACGATGCGAAATTTTCCGAAAACAAGTTCCACATCCTTTACTTTAATAAATGTTTGAAGAAGAAAATTTCCGCGAAAAATGCGAAAATTTTTCAAAACAATTTTCCTTTTTCGCTGGAAACCCTATAACACAATAGAAATATTACATTTAACGAAAAGAGGAACTAAGCTGGAAGCTCTTGAATTGGATTTTTAGAAATTTATAAGAGTATCGTTGAACGAAACTCCCGAGTTTCCTTTTAGAGGTTTTAACATCTGTGTAGACTTTGATTTAAGAGATTCGAAAATAATGGAGAATATGAAGAAACTAAACAAAATAATATATCATAACAAAATATTGATATTCACAAAATGTACTTAACCCCATTCGTGAAACCCGGGTTCCAAAACTGTTGTTTCAATTGAACAGCGTATATTTAACACTTCAGAATATGCTAAGAAGAAATTTACTAGAGAATTTAAATAACTTTTCCTTAAATATTAGACCAGGACTAAAAATTGCGAATTTTCTTGTTACAATTTTGCTATTTTTTTGTGATTCTTTGATTCAATCTTTGAGTTTTTTTAGATTTCGATAGAAATAATTTATATACACATTTTTGCTTTTCTGAACTTTTGATTTTGAGAGAAAAAAGGTTCGCGGATTTTCTTTTGGGACATTAGAGTACCAAAAAAATTACAAACTTTCAAATAATATTGAAAAAACACCATACAGGAGAGTTGCAAAAAAAGGTACAATTTTGCATCAGGCGCCGCAAATTACACTTTTTTTGACTCACCCTGTATTAGGCCATAGTTTGGAAGTTATATACCGTTATTTATCTCAACATGTGGGATCATCCATTAAATAAGTTAATGAATTATTCGATCTTCTTTATTACATTATATCATAATGAAACAAGACATTCATATTTATGTTCCCGGCCAATTGCCGGCAAAACGGCTGGACCGAATGGACTGAATTTTTGTGTGGACACTTATGGGTGGCCGGGGAATATTTATGGCTAAGAAAATTCGATTTAAAAAAAAATTTTGTATATTTTTTTTAATTAAACGCCGAGCCCTTTAGCTAGTATACTCAATTATTGGATTGGCACTGACGTAAAACTTACTACACCATAGTACTTTATGTCTGTATCGGAATGTTTTGATTTCTCATTCAAAATCTTAAATCCTTCAAAAATAGCGCAAGCTTTTTACATAGAGAATCTCTGTTCTGTGACTTTATATGCATTTTGAAAATATGAAACACCATTTGTATAAAAAATGTCTAGTCTGATACACTGTTTTTTTCCGATATGCTTAAGTTTCCGAAACCGTCAACCCATGGGTTTCCAATAAATATGAGCTTGGAATGACAACTTTGAGATCGTCTTTGTTAATTATTTCGTTCATAGAAATGGCTTCTTAAAAAAGCTGTAATCCTTTACAGAGCAGTTTGTGTGCTGATGGAGATTGTATATTGCTGTACAAGTACAAACAAAATGCATTTTTTCGTTGTTCATAGATTGGAGTATAACGGGGCACTATATGTTACGCCGGAATATTAACCATGTATTTAACAACCCCTCCCCCTCCCCCCCCCCAATACGTAAATGATAAATTGCCACCTTTTTCTAATTTAGTGGAATATATTTAGTGCAGTATATCCATCCAAGTATAAAGGGAATTCTTACAAAACGTTGTTTACCAAAACGTCGATGATACAAAAAGTCGACTGCTATAAAACCAAATGTTACATTATGTTGGGTTGGGAAGACAATTTCGGCGCCAAGCGCTGCGGCTATGATGTAATAGCCTGAAATAGCCGCGGCTCTCTACCCGGAAATTGTCTTAAACTATCCCAACCCAAACTAAGGTGAGGGACAGTACATTATTCGATATCTAGGAGACATTTTGTAGCATTGACGTTGATCAGGGTGAAAGTTGTCTATGTTAAATCTTTAAATTTACAACAAACTAGAAATTTATTGATTGTGCTAGCAACAAAGCTATGTTTGTTTTAATATTAAAAATTACAAACTGAGGTTTTGGCACAAAAATTGACTTTATATTCTCCATATCATTGCAACCCAAAGTCGTAGGCCTTTAATCATAGAGAATAGAATATATATTAGAGGGGAATTTAGAGAATCTCTCGGTATGAATTTTTTCAGTCCCTTTTAGCCTGAAAGGGAGTTCAAAGTGTACAAATCATGTAAATGTTCACAAATTATTTGCAGTAGAGTACATTAATATAGAATGTTCCCTAGACCAAAGACTTTGCTAATTATAAAGACAAGGCGTTGGAAATTTCTCCGACTATTGTGTACACCAGTACAGCTGTATTTTGACGTCATTGGTTATTTTGGTTGTTTGAGAGTCGAACGCTCGACATTAAAACCTTAGATATTTAACACAATTGTGAATGTTTTGTGCTAAAATTTATCTAAAANTATAGCATAAATATGTGAAGTACACCTGCAGTATGGAAACAGTACAACAAAATGGCCGTTTTACACTTTTTTCTAGTAAATTCCACTCTAATATTCTATTCTCTTTGCCTTTAATATTTCAAACTATAAATTTTGGTAGATCTAATAGTCAGAGTTTGAAATATCAGATATAGGGATGAGAAAATTTAAGTTTTTGGCAAAAACTCACTTCTTTTAACTTTTAAACTTTACTTTAATAAAAAAAGATTTCACAAAAAAGGGTTTCATTCTGCGTTTTACAGGATATGTTTGTACATTTTTAACTTTTGAACAGTTAGTGAAACAATTAGAACACTTTGTCAAATAAATCAATTTAGTTGCTTAATAAACCAAACCTTTGAAATTTATAAATCAAAAGACCATTTTTCTTGGTAAAAAGGAAAAAGGATGAAAACTTTTGCAGAATCAGCAGATTTTTCTCTTTCAACAATTCTATGAACTTTGTATAAAACGAAGGAATACTATTTCAAAGCGAGAAACATCTTTATCAGGAGTAGTTAAGACTTCTTAAATATATTTTTTCTGAGAAAAAAAGTAGGTAAATGTTCTTTTCTGAGAAAAAAAGTAAATGTTCTTTTTTTCAAAAGGTTTCGAAACCTTTTATGATTTAACTATTTACGGAAATTAATTTTGCTTGAAATTTTAGAAATGTCAGATCCTAAATTTTTTTATTTATATTTCTCATGATCTAGCATTTAAGTTTTATGTATAAAAAATATAGGCTAATTTGAGAAAATGAGAAAAATAATTTTTAAGAAGATTTTTAAAATTCAAATTATGAAAGTCCGCAAACTTTACAAAATTCTTTATTTTATTAATTTAATTATCAATTCTAGTGATACGCTTTGATATAAGCCTAAATCAACCTACTCAACTAGGAATTTTTAAACCAAGCTACAAAACATTCCCGTGGTTCTACCGAGTTCCTTAGTCAAATTTTAATACGAACAGACATACATTACTACGCAATGTACAACTAGCTGGGGAACCCAGCTGTGCCATGCATCGAAATTTTTGCTATAAAAGTCACTCGATAACCCACTAAGAACTTTTCAACCAAGCTAAGAACATTCCCGTGGTTCTACCGAGTTCCCCAATCAAAATTTGAATCAACTCGGTCCAGGGGCCTAGCTGGTTCATTAGTTATAATTCCAGATCTAAACAAAAAGGCAGACAAACAGAGAAAAATACTTATACTGACTGTAAGCATTATTTCAAGTGGACCTCAATGCAGAGATGTCAATGCAGAGATGGCAATGCAAAGATGTCAATGCAGAGATGTCAATGCAGAGATGTCAATGCAAAGATGTCAATGCAGAGATGTCAACGCAGAGATGTCAACGCAGAGATGTCAATGCAGAGATGCCAATGCGGAGATGTCAATGCAGAGATGTCAATGCAGAGATGTCAATGCAGAGATGTCAATGCAGAGATGTCAATGCAGAGATGTCAATGCAGAGATGTCAATGCAAAGATATCAATGCAGAGATTGCAATGCCTGATGTACAACGTTAATCTTGAACTCTTTGCCTGTTTCAAGTATGAAATAGATATGCATGTTTTGGTTTATTCTAATTTATGATTTCTCTGAAAAAGTGAGTTACTCATTTCTTCCTGAAAATAATCAATGGAGAAATTTGCATGATCAAAAATTTGTCTAGTCTGAAGAACGATGCTATATTTTTGATCAGATTAAGGTTTCAAGGGTACCGTTGTAAATTAGGCATTTCCATATTTGCATGGAGGGTCACTTGTACATACGCTTACAGTAAACAGTCCCTTTAAAATACGTAGGTTAATGTTTATCTTACAAAGAAAATATCTCTAAGAGTTGAAGAATATAAAATAATGAAAATATTCGGTGAAGAACGGTAAACAATGTCTGAAAGCATTACCATCCATCCTTCTTTATCCATTTATGCTTACCTTGAATACAAGAAAAGGATTCAGTCATAGAAAATATAAAATATTTATCTTGAGTTCCAAATACCAAATATATTTTCTAGATTCAAACTTGCAGATATATTTCATGAAAAGGATTAAGTCCTAGAAAATATGAAACATCTAAACTTGAAAACCAAATATATATTTAAACTTGCAGATATCTAGAAAGCGAGATTTATGTATTAAAGTGACTGTAAGCGTAATTTCAAGTGAACCTCGATGCAAAGAATACCCTTCACAATATTACACATAAAATCTGTGTCTGATCACGTATGAATAAGATATCAATGTTGATAACTTTGAAAACTAATTCTTAATCCATCATCAAAAAGTACAATAATTTATCAGAGAGTACATTCATCTTTCAGAGTGTACAATACGTCTTTACAGAGTATAATTAATCTTTTAGAGAGTACAATAATTTTTCAAATAGTACATTAATCTTTCAGCGAGTACAATAATCCTTCAAAGAGTACATTAATCTTTCAGCGAGTACAATAATCCTTCAAAAAGTACATTAATCTTTCAGAGAGTACAATAATCCCTCAAAGGGTACATTAATCATAATAATCCTTTAAAGAGTACATTAATCTTTCAGAGAGTACAATAATTCTTCAAAGAGTACATTAATCTTTCAGAGAGTACAATAATCCTTCAAAGAGTACATTAATCTTTCAGAGATTACAATAATCATAATAATCCTTTAAAGAGTACATTAATCTTTCAGAGAGTACAATAATTCTTCAAAGAGTACATTAATCTTTCAGAGAGTACAATAATCCTTCAAAGAGTACATTAATCTTTCAGAGATTACAATAATTCTTCCAATAGTACATTAATCTTTCAGCGAGTACAATAATTCTTCAAAGAGTACATTAATCTTTCAGAGAGTACAATAATCCTTCAAAGAGTACATTAATCTTAATAATGCTTCAAAGAGTATATTTGTCTTTCAGAGAGTTAAATAATCCTTCAAAAAGTACATTAATCTTTCAGAGAGTACAATAATCTTTCAAAGAGTACATTAATCTTTCAGAGAGTACAATAATTCTTAAAAGAGTACATTTGTCTTTCAGAGAGTACAATAATCCTTCAAAGAGTACATTAATCTTTCAGAGATTACAATAATTCTTCAAAGAGTACATTAATCTTTCAGAGAGTACAATAATCCTTCAAAGAGTACATTAATCTTAATAATGCTTCAAAGAGTATATTTGTCTTTCAGAGAGTTAAATAATCCTTCAAAAAGTACATTAATCTTTCATAGAGTACAATAATCTTTCAAAGAGTACATTAATCTTTCAGAGAGTACAATAATCTTTCAAAGAGTATTTTGATCTTTCAGAGAGTACAATAATCCTTCAAAGAGTACATTTGTCTTTCAGAGAGTACAATAATCCTTTAAAGAGTACATTAACCTTTCAGAGATTACTATAATCCTTCAAAGAGTACATTAATCTTTCAGAGAGTAGAATAATCCTTCAAAGATTATATTTCAGAGAGAACAATAGTACTACAGATAGTTCAATAATCCATCAGTGAATACATAATTATCAAGATTGCAATGAAAGTATAAGTTAGAAATGTCTCCACTATTTTATAACTTTTACGTACATAAAGACATGGAAAAAAGAGCAACTGCCGATTTACAGTTTCCCCTTGTTTACTTGTAAACTTGTACCTTAAAAAAAACTTGTTGTTTTTAATTGCCCAAATAATACGTTTCAAAGAAAAATATACTATTTACAAATTTAAATTTTAAATCTCAATTTACGGACGCTGATTTCGAAATACTAAAAAATTATGTCTGTATTTACTTCTTAATATTAGGCAAGAAAACCGTTCTCTTTACATCAATTAAACCAAGTAAATAAGGTCACATGCAACCTTTCTTACAAACCAAATTATTATTCAGGGTAGATAAAATGAGAGAATATTAAAGAGCTTATTATGAAGAACCATAAAAAAACAAACAATATTTGTATAAAACAGCTCTTCGCTCATATATCTATATATATATATTGTAACATTTAATCCTTTGATATCGTTACAATCCCAAACATAAATCCTAGGGAAATCAAGATCAATCCTTGTCCCTCATCTTTGAGGGTTAATACAAGACTTTACTTTCATTCCCAGTACCAATTCATAATTTACCCAAACCTCTCATCTTGTGTATAATATCTATCTCTCAAGATCTTGAATAAGTGGGTTTATCAATCTACATTTTATTGGTACAAATATATCTGTTAATATCTATTTATATTAAACCATATTCCATATATCTGTAGAGTCCCTCAGCGGTAAGACAAGTCTCCACTAGATCTTAATTAGGAAGAGTCTCTCAGCGGTAAAGCAAGTCTCCACTAACTCCTATATAGGAAGAGTCCCTCAGCGGCTAAGCAAGTCTCCACTAACTCTTATATATGAAGAGTCCCTCAGTGGTTAAGCAAGTCCCCACTGACCCTTATGTAGGAAGAGTCCCTTGGTAGTTCATCTGAGCCTCTGTTCCCGGCTGGGCTAGATGTGGTCTCAGCTAATCCTTCTATAGATAATATAACTGGTGATCTCCTGATCAATCCTAGCTATCTATCAATCTGCTACAGACCTATGATCTTCTCCTGTGATACTTGTAACTGGTGATTTATGATCATCCTAGTTCTCTGTCAATCTGCTGTAGATCTATGATCTCATACTTGCAGTTCTCCTGTGATTCATATAGCTGGTGATCTTTGTGATCCATCCTAGCTCTCTATCAATCTGCTCTGGATCTCTAATCTCCACAGTATCTGCAACTTACACAGTATCTGCAGTATCCTCCATATCTGCAGTGTCCACAATATCTGCAGTATCCTCAATATCCGCAGTATCCACAGTATCTGCAGCATTCCTAAAATCTGCAGTATCCACAGAATCTGCAGTATCCTCCATATCTGCAGTATCCTCCATATCTGCAGTGTCCATAATATCTGCAGCATCTACAATATCTGCAGTATCCTTCATATCTGCAATATCTGCAGTATCCACATTATCTGTAGTCTGCTCTGCATCTCTGTTGATCTACTGTCTGCTCTATATCTCTGTGATCTGTTGGATGCTCTGCATCTCGATTGATCTCCCATCTACTTGATATCTCCTTGATCTGTAGGATGCTCTGCATCTCGGTTGATCTCCCATCTCCTTGATATATCCTTGATCTGTTGGATGCTCTGCATCTCGATTGATCTCCCATCTACTTGATATCTCTTTGATCTGTAGGATGCTCCGCATCTCTGTTGATCTCCCATCTAATTGTTATCTCCTTGATCTGTAGGATGCTCTGCATCTCAGTTGATCTCCCATCTCATTGATATCTCTTTGATCTATAGGATGCTATGCATCTCGGTTGATCTCCCATCTAATTGATATCTCCTTGATCTATAGGATGCTCTGCATCTCGGTTGATCTCCCATCTACTTGATAGATCCTCATGATCTCCTTTCACCTGGATTCATTGGCCTGTATTATCTTCTGAGTCCACATTGTTTCTAACCATAGACACACCTGGAATATTAGAGGGTTGAGGGAGTTGAACCAGCTGTATAGAGGTGTAACTACATTGCTCTGATTCCATTGTCTGCTCTATAGTGCCAGCGATCCTCGGAGTCTCCAGTATTTCTAACCATAGAAATTCCTGGGTTGTTGGCTCGTGTAGGTAGTTGAACCAGCTGTATTGAGGTGGAACCACATCTCTCTGATTCTCTTGTCTGTTCTATAGCTCTAGTGATCCTCTGAGTCTCCACTGTTTCTAATACTAGAAACACCTGGAATATTAGATTGTGTAGGTAGTTGAACCAGCTGTACTGAGGTGGGACCACACTGCTCTGTTTCTATCGTCTGTTCTACAGTTCCAGTGTTTCTAACCATAGAAACATCTGGAATATTAGAGTGTGTGTGTAGTTGAACTAGTTGTACTGAGGTAGAACCACACTGCTCTGTTTCTAACCTATTCATTTCATCTATGGTATCTGTCCCTTCCATGATATCCATCTGATCTATCATAAACCTGAGTATCAGACTCATTAATGGTTAATTGGTGTATTCTTCTGTATTCTGTATTCCTGAAGATATGATCCTGAAGATACAATCATATAAGTCCACATGTTGTAAGCCATCTGAGAGCTGTCCATGAAGTGCCCGTCCCCCAGCCTTGTTTGAACAAACGGAGCTTGGCTCATACTTCTGTTCTATTCAAGGATCTGGGGTGCACTGTTGAATCTTAATGAATCTGTTCAGGTTAACTACTCCGCATTCATTAAAAGAACAAAGAGATAAAGGTGTGAGGCTGGGGAAGGGTTTTAGCATGAGTCTCCTATACTTTAATTACAATATATAAAGTTGTAATCTCTATTTGTCTTTTTGTTTTGTAATAAATATCTCGTAACCCTATATCTGTAAATCTGAACTACGTTGTACATTATTAATAACCTAACTATGCCTTCTATTAATTATCCACTTTTGTAAATAACTACATAACACCTGTATCACGATTTAGCTTAACTACGTTTGTGAATAGGGTTGTTAATCGTTTTTTTCGTTTTCCTATCGTTTTTTGTTTCGTTTTCCGATCATTTTAAAAACAATCGTTTTAAAAACTTTTTTTTAAAAAAACGATAGTTTTTAAAACGATCGGAAAACGAAACCAAAAACGATAGGATAACGAAAAAAAACGATCGTTTTTCAAAAAAATGAAAACGTTAACATCCCTATCTATAATAATAAAGCTTAGAGATTACTTCTTTATGTTCATTTGCAATATGCATTCTTAGATGTTCACATATATTGTTGTAATATATTCACATGTATTGCAGGGATATCTGTATAACATCAATTTTCATATTTACATTGATGAATATATCAAGGTTATTAGTTGCTGAACAATAATTAATCGATTACCTTTCACGTTTATGTTTACTTTTTACATGTCTATTCAGGTGTCTTATTGTACCTGCAGAATTGTTGCATTCTTCACAAGCATATTTTATACCTTCGTGTTGAATTCTAATATGTTCCTTAAGTTGAGCTTTTGTAGTTGCTGCATGTTTCTTCGAATACAGATATCTAATGATATGAAAGGCTATTCCTGGATTGGTATTGAACTAAAAGCATTTATTGGAGTAGGGCATTTACAACAGTTTGTTTGTTTTTCCAATCATTCATAATTCAGAAACCTTTAAACCGTTTTACCTAAAATTTTGATTGGGAAATTCGGGAGGACCACGGGAATGGTCTTAGATTGATTTTGAGATTCTAAAAATAGTGGATCTATTTTGATCAGGAAAAATTGTTAATATTGTAATTTACGACAAAGCAAATCACCGGGACTAATTATGACCCCCTGTGCAGTGCAAGATAAAAGTCCAAGGGCAGCGCCTGGCACTTAAAATCATGACTTGAAATGGTGGGAGTAACTATGAGTTAGAGTATAAACCCGGGGAACACTGGGCATTTTAGCTAATATAGATATTCAAAGAAACTGGTTTCTTGCGCCAAACTCAAACGTTTCACGTCCTTATATTTTTGCAACATGCACAATGAATTGCAGACCTTTGATTTTTCAAAGTGCGGACAAAAGCTAGAATTTTTCTATGTGAATCCACTTTGTAAATCATGAGATTACTATATTGAAGGCACTAGATTAAAAATGACTCATTTCGTCATCATTAAGAAGTCTTCGGTCTTTATTAACCATATAGGGTCTAATTTTCTTTTATGAGCAGGACTTGAAATAGTGGACAGGGAAACTTAAAGAGCAAAATCATAGGGGGGGGGGGTCGAAAAGACCCCCCTTCCCCCAATCTATATTAGACGAAAATATCCCAATCGGAATAGAGTTAAAGGCTCATCCTTTGATGAACATTTTATTTTAACATTTTATAGTCTGCCTTATTTATGATAATATCTAACTCGTGATAAATAAAGAAAATGTATAATTGTTCATATTTTAATCACAATCCACCAGATTACAATCCCGTGAACGATCTACGCCACTACCACTGGGCGCGATCTCGATTAATAAGGTTTTTTAACACGCTTTAGACGATCCCTTTTATAGGAGATTCATATCACTACAGTTGACATTTTATCACTTTTCTGAGCACATGATTATTTTTGGTTATTTTCAATATTATTTTGAATTGTATGTTCTAAAATAAATGGAAATTTATTAATGACTCTACTCTACTCTTTACAAGGTGGTTTAGCGTTCACAGTTTTCATTACTTTTGGTTCTTGAGGCACCATACCGGTTAAACATTTCCAGGACTTAACATTAACAACCTTCGTATTTATTTTAAAGCTTGACTAGAAGTTCAAAACTCTGCAAACTCCGGTTCAAGTACCGGAGCGACCTTACAGCAGCTATAGAACAAGCTGTACAGTACACATACAGCCTTTTAATGCAAACCGGGACGGTACACCAAATGGATTATTGTGGAAAATTTCCAGCTCTGATTTAACTGCTAATTGATGCAAAATATTCTGTATATGAGGACAGCTCTAGCTGTCATTTCTTCTCTTGGAGGATTCAGTTGAAATAAATCAAGCTTATTAAAATCTGGAAGTTTTATCTCAGAAAGTTTTCATCGTAAAATATTCGCAAATCACAACTTTTAAACAAAACCCAACTAGTTCACAATAATTTAGCAAGAAGGAGATGATTCAATATAATGTCTCGTTTTTCAACGTCCAAAGTCTGTAGTCGCCTGTTCGGTGTGATATTTAAAATAAAGGAGAGCTTAAAGTGCGTAAAATGAACTGTAATTACTTACCAAAAACGCTAATTTGCCAATCCTTATATTTTTGCAACCCGTAGACCGAATGGATATTTTTCATTAATTCTTCAAAATCAAGATATTAACGCTCAAGATGTCTGAAAGGAATTGAGTCTTTGTGACAAACTATGATTTTCTAATCTCTATATCTTTGCAACCCAATACCGTAGACTTAAATATTTCCAACTATGAATTCTGTCAGATAAAAGAATCTAAGTTTGAAATATCAAAGGTTTACACCATCAGGTGGAACAAATATAGGTATTAGAAAATCAGAGTTTGTTACAAAGACTCAATTCCTTTACAAAATTGTTGGAATTTTTTTTCTTTGAAATAAAGAGTTCAAAATTGTTGGCCATGGTTGAAGATTTTAACCTAGACTTCTTCATCTATATATTACTTTCTATGAAAACAAAGGATTAAGGACTGGAGTATTTACAACCCATTCCACGAAAAAAAAGAATACAAGATAGAACATATAACCTTTATTTATTTTAAGACTGAAATATATAATAATATAACAATTTTGTCGGGTATGCAAGGAAATTTTTTAAAAGATTAAAACAAAAAATAAAGTAATTACAAAGCCCATCAAAAGAAAAATTAAATTTTAAATTTAAATTTAAATTATTTCAATCAAAGATTTAAAATGTTCACAGTTTTTTCTTCAAATATTTCAGATAAAAAATAAAAATGCACAAATATATAAAACATTATTGCACACAGATTTATCTTTACAACAAATGAAAAAAACATAAGCATTAAATTATTAATTTTAAATGTTTGAATTCATCTTTAAACTTGCAATGCGCAAAATCTAAGTTACACGACATAGTTACACGAATGTAAGACCTGACCAATATATTTAAGTAACCTTCCTATAAAAGGTGGCTTATATTCGGGATGCAGAGGTGGGAGGTTCTTACACTATTCTAAATTACTGTATAAAACAATTGTAAAGTCAGAAAGAATACAATGTAGAGACAAAAAATAAGCTCACTTGCAAAATCTTCCCGTAGTAAGTTTTTCCTTCTTTATATTTCTTGAACATTGAAAAACTTCCCTTTGATAAAGTTTACCTACAGCGCATGCCTTTGGCGCCTAGGTCATTTCATGTAACCCTCAAATCAACGAGTGGTATTTCAGATTTCCAAAGGTACTCATAAAAGCGGTTTATGATCTAGAATAAATGAGATATATATGTTTTTAACTTTGAAAATTGATTACATCACCAGTTGTAACAGAAACAATATGAAGGGATTCACCAGTTTTTGCTTATTATAAGAAAGTTTAAAGGCTTTCAGTTGTCAATCTTTTAACGGGAGCTCACTTGCAATTTCAATGACAGGCTTTTTAAGAAAACTAGAATTCTATCATTTGAAATAATTGATAGAAATCCTCGAGTGTAACACTTTTTCCCGATATTTCAACAATACAGGATTTAATTGGCGTGACAAAAAGAGGAAAATTCGGTAAATTTTTGGCATAGCATTAGATTTGGAAAAAGCGGCCTGGAAATCTGACACTTTTTGGGGAAACTTTCTGGAATTTGACTTTTTTTTTGCAGTTTTGAATATTCTAATGATTAACTATTATAAAAATTAAATGATCAGCATCATGCTTTTACAGGGAGAACCATGAAAGACGACTTTTAGACTCGAATTATGACTTTAAATTTTCTCATGAACATAAGGCACGGAAATTGACCCAGTTCAGTTAAGTTATTTCAGAGGCTGCTATAGTAAAACTGTTTAATTTGTAAAAACATCAACTTCACTTAATTATTAATTCAATGTCGCCTTACTATTCCATAGTTTATTTCAATTATATTTGATAGATTAGATACCTAGCTTTATATTTGCAAGTTTTTGTGCCACTTCCCCATCTCCAGCATCCTTTAGTTCTGTGCCTTCCACCTCAGCCACAGCATTTCTACCAACAAAGTTAGTTTTTAACAGTGCTTTAGATCCGGATCCGTTGGATCAGCAACATGTTTTAACAGTGCTTTAGATCCGGATCCGTTGGATCAGCAACATGTTTTAACAGTGCTTTAGATCCGGATCCGTTGGATCAGCAAAATGTTTTAACAGTGCTTTAGATCCGGAATGTTTTAACAGTGCTTTAGATCCGGATCCGTTGGATCAGCAACATGTTTTAACAGTGCTTTAAATCCGGATCCGTTGGATCAGCAACATGTTGGCTTCCTCAGAGCCGCGATTATAAAGTTTTTGGAAAATAACCCTCAGGTCTAAGCTCATTAAGACTTATTTAAGACTCTAGCTTTTGGATTTAAGTTGCAACTTTTAAAGAGTTGGGTTTATTAGACCGGTTTAATATTGTATTTGACAAATTTTCATTGTTAGAATTCTTGGATTTGAGGAATTTATTTAGAATAAGACTCAACATTGAGACTAACTCTCCGCTAAATCAAACCAAGGTCGGTTTTATTTTCATTGGACTTAACTCCTTAAGGCTGCTGTCTATCACGTGACACAAGCTGTTGCAGCTGATTTATAAGTTGGGTCTAAGATTGAGACCTAAACTTGGGTCTAAGGAATTAAGACTCGAGCCATAGCTTTTAAACCGTAGGCTCTGGATCCGGAACCGGATCCGTTAAAATGTGCGCCAAGAGACAAAATACCTATCATAACCTACTAAAAATGAACCTTTTCTTTGAAAATACAAATCTAAACTGTTAACTAGTGAGCAATTAAAAAACATTTTTTTTAAATTCGATTTTTTTAGTTTTGCGGGTAACATCGGGCACTTAAGCTAGTTTTATATAAATTAAGAATAGCACGCAACTATGACAAAAAATAAGTAAAAAATATTGATTTTCTCAGTCCAATCTGTCATAAACATGCAACTCAAAACAGTCTTGCAAAAAAAAACATGAGAGCTGAAAACTTGAGAATTGGATACGCTTAATAATACCGATCCTTGAAAATCTTAATATCCACGGTAGACAGTTATGATTTCTGCTTAATCCTCTTTTTTCTCCTTTTTTATTTTCCTACTGGATTCTGACCAATGAGAGTTCTTTCATTAAATGGCGTGCAATATTTCAAATTTCCCGGCTTCTGATTGGCTGTTTGATTTCTACAATGGAAACTCTGATTGGCTACATTTTGGATACTTTATACTGGATATAAACTAAAGACTTTCTTTTTATTTATTCTATATTTTACATTTTCGTAAAAACAATTAGGTCTAAAACGATGAAATCCTAAAAAACGTCTAAAATTTAAATAAAAGATGTTCTCACAACAGAACTTTTTCTCAACAGAATTTACAAACAATTTAAATAATTTAACACGTTTTAGAATAGCCAAAAACTTAAAAAATACGTAATGTTTTATAACAGGTAAAGAAAATTTCATTCCAAACAATCAAAAATGTTAAACAATCTTAAAGTTTATTCATTTATTCAAATTTTCTTAACTTTTCCTGACAACTCATGTCCCTCAGTTTAGGTCGACAATTTTGGTTTCTATTTACCGCGCGCGTTTATTGCTTGAAATTATTTCTTAAAGGGACAGTAAAAGAAAAATGAAAGGGGGTATAGGCTGAAAGCTAATCACTTTAGCTCTCGATCGCGACCCATGAAAGTTATATCTGATGTTCCTATCTCGAGAAACTGATTTACAACATTGTCAAACTTATACAAAAATTAATATATATATACAAGTTTGTATAAAAGTAGTGGGTTTAAAAAGATCAAATTCAGCAAATATGCAACCAATCTGAAAACGATGATATCCCAGAGAAAGCTTAGGTAACTTAGGTTTACTAATTCTAATTTTATATTTGTTATTTCTATTTTTTATAGATTTAATTCAAAATATTATTTATACGTCCGTATTGCTTGACCAGAAATTCCACCAATGGCAGTGCAGTAAAGTGGTCACGTGACCAGTATCTGCTCTGCCATTGGTGATAGTTCTGGTCACGTGATTTAAGTTTAAGATTTTCTAAATTTTACATATGTGAACTTTTTTATAATTTTAACACAGTTTTAAATCAATTTCTCGAGAAAGGAACATCACTGATGTTACATCAGATAAAACTTTCATGGGTCGCGATCAAGAGCTAAAGTGATTAACTTTCAGCCTTTACCCCCCTTTCAGTTTTCCTTTTATAATATACTGGTTTTGGAACCCAGATTTTACTGGAAACTAAACTTTTTCTCTAAAAATCATACAAAATTTTCATAATTTTTAAACCATACTTAAAGAATATTACCATAATTGTTCCACCGAATTCCCAAATCAAAATCGGGAAAAATCACAAACAGAGATTACTTCTTCATATATTTAGATAGACTATATAACAGAGATTACTTCTTCATATATTTAGATAGACTATATAACAGAGGTTACTTCTTCATATATTTAGATAGACTATATAACAGAGATTACTTCGTCATATATTTAGATAGACTATATAACAGATATTACTTCGTCATATATTTAGATAGACTATATAACAGAGGTTACTTCTTCATATATTTAGATAGACTATATAACAGAGATTACTTCTTCATATATTTAGATAGACTATATAACAGAGATTACTTCTTCATATATTTAGATAGACTATATAACAGAGATTACTTCTTCATATATTTAGATAGACTATATAACTCCATGATATTTAATCAAAGTTTTATCATATGGCATTGTGATAAAGTGCTTTGAAGTTTATCACAAATCACATTTTTTTATATGTCAATATTCTGAACTGAATTTCTCAATATATATTCAGATATTTTGCAGTTTGTAAAATCCTCCAAAAATGCATAAATTGTACCTTCAATATATTATAAACTATTGTGTTCTTTATCATTCTCACTTACTTCATCGTGAATTTCATAATGAACGTGCTATAAAGTAATTATCGTGCGATAATGTTAAATTAGCTGTACATCATAGCACGTGTGTTATAATGTTTTGATTGGTTTCCGGATTTTCTCCAAAAAAAATTAGGATATTTCCAAAATATTTTTTTCAATTAAAATGAAAATAAAATAGAAATCAACTTCATATTTTGACTTCTATTTTGTTTCAAAGTTTATATGATACAGTGAAACCCTTAATAACGGATACATCGAAAGAATTCATCAAATGTCGTATTCTTCACTTTCTAATAATGGAATGTTGCAGATATTTAGTTTTTTTAATTAAATGATTATGTTCCCGCATATTCATGGCTAATTATTTATTTTCGCAAATACTGAGATTTACGTAATATAGTATAAAACTCATTAAAAAATTGTCAAGACGACATTTAATAAATTCTTCCGATGTATTCGTTATTAAGGGTTTCACTGTAGAAATGACCATTTAAATAAGACACAAACGTTTCATAAAATTATTTTGGCACGACGTGCTATACAGTTTTTGAACTAAAATGTTCTCTATATCTCGAAGGTTCTCGCCTTTTTAGATTTTATGCTGTCCCTCAATAAAGCTCGGGACAAAATTAAATCTAAAAAGACTTGAACCTTCTCGATAAAGAGAAAAGGAATTGAATCTTTATCATAAACTATCATTTTCTAATCTCTATATCTTTACAACCTGATGGTGTAAACTTTTGATATTTCAAAATATGAATTCTGTTAGATCAAAAAGTCTCAGTTTGAAATATCAAAAATGTTCAGTATCGGGTTGCAAAGATATAGGAATTAGAAAAGTTGAGTTTGTGGCAAAAACTCAATTTCATTCTGTCCAAAAACTTTATAACACTACGCACCAAAATAACAGTGCTATAAATAGTTATTATATGTTATATTATGTTCTTATAAATTTATATAATAACATAATAGTAATTGATATAAAAGTATAAGTAAACGATGCAACTTTTTATAGCAGCCCTGATCTATGCCCCCTCCCGCTTCTACCTTATTAGATTATATGTAAAAAAAACTTGTGGAAAGAAACCATCATGCAACACAAACTCTTTAGAAAATAAATATATTAATGATTTTTTTTTCGTTTGATCGGACTGAATATTTTTGCAGTAAGTTAAATTTTATTGAAATTTGTCAAAAACAGATTTTATTCAAGAGTTTCCCAGAATTTTATATTTTTAAAGGATTTCGAATTTAATGCTAGAACTTTAAAGTGCCCTTTCAAAATAAAATTTTTCCATTTGAAATTAAATAATGAAATCGAAGAAAAAACTTTGCTTTACTTTTTGATAAAAACAAAACAATTGATATTTACAGTTTTTCCTAAACAAGACAATGCACTGTTCTCTACTCGTCCTTTAATACTAAATCATTTTCCACGATGTTTTAAATAAAGGGATAATAGACGTAAGTGATCCTCCGATTTGAGTCACAAAGATAAAAATATCGTTATTTTCCAATCTACTTAAGTACTATAATTCCTCGAAATTTCCATAATTGTCTATGCTGTATAAATCTGCTAGTAATTTCAAAGAAAAATCCCGGTTAATATTAAAAATTTCTATCCAGGAAAGCTAGGATAGCCTATTCATCCTTGATCAGACAAAGGTTAGAGGGGTACCCTGTGTGAATCAGACATGGAGTGGATGGTCATCACAGTTGAAATTACGTGTTGTAGACAATTAATAAAAGCAATATTAATGTAAAGCTTAGGAACCCAGCTCCGCCTGGAAACTAAATTTTTCTCAGGAACCTCAACCCAAGTCCATTATTGCGCCTGATCCAATCAGGATTCAGTCATGTGTTTGTTGTCTATTCTGAACCAATAGAAATATAAGTATTGTGGTAAAATTTATCTTTCTATCTATCTCATTATCCAATCAGAGTTATGAATCCTTCAGTCGGCGCGCAATTTATTTGAAGTGGTCCTACCGAGTCCAACAATCAAAATTTGAGACAAATTGGTCAAGGGGGGCCTGATCGGTAGGATCGGATATAAAAAAAAGCCCACCCAAACAATCAAAAATTTCTACTTTATAGAAATAAATAATAATGAAAAGTAAACTCTGATGATAACAGCAATAATAATAATAATACCTGCGGCCTGTTCTGCCAGATTGTATAAACTCATCTAATTCGTCACCCTAACCAAAATGTAAAAAAATAAAAAATAGTTGTAAGAATAAAAGTAAACTGTAATTAATCATTAGATTTGAGATCTACATATCTAGATGTTTTGCTTGTCTAGTTCTTCAATAGTTAGGTCGAATATTTTTTGTGGGACCTCACATGACCAGAGGGAAGGGTAATGCATAATTAGAATTAAAAATTAACAATTAAACATGTGACTTTTACAAATTTGGTAATTTTGAAATTAGAATAATGACAAGAGAACTGATTTTTTAATTGTTTAAAATCAGAAGAAAAAATACGTAGATAGGGGCGCGAAGCGTCGATTTTTGTAGTTTGTTACCTGTTCAGCCTTCTCCTCCTCCATACTGTCTGCAATAACAAACAATCAAATTTTTTAGGGGCATTTTTTTGCTAATTTTTGTCTTCAGTTTTTACTTATCACAATGATAAAAATTTTAAGAATTTTATGTTTTTATGTAATTCTAACTTGTAACTTGTACAAAGCTTATCACAATGTTGAATATATATGGTTTCTGTCTTGAATTCCTTTTTTCTTTTTTACTTTTTCGACATTTTTTTGAATAAAAAACTTTTAAAATTATCGGATACATATATAAAAAAATTATTATGTATTTCAAATATTAATCGTCTATTTTATGAAATTATTTTTATTGTCTTTTTAGTTGTGAAATTATCCAATTAAAATTCTTAGAATCTAGAACAAAGTTATTAAATATTTTAAAGATATGACTCACATACTTCCAGAGTAAAAATATAATTAATTTAAATATATAATTCCAGAGTAAAAACATAATTAATTCCAATATATAATTTCAGAGTAAAAACATAATTAATTCAAATATATAATTTCAGAGTAAAAACATAATTAATTCAAATATATAATTGTTAAAAATATGTTCATAAAAAGCGGAAAACTAAATACTTTACTCATGGAAACACTTTTTTAAAAGTCTTTAATGTAAAAATAATTTGTTCACTATTAAAGTAATATTAAAGTAATATTAAAGTAATATGCTACATTAAAGAAATTCGAACATTTCTTTCTGATTTAGGACAAAAACTTTCCATTCTATTCTGATTTAATTCACTTTCTTTTAAAAAGTAAACTAATTCGGCAATGGGTGTCAAAGAAAACATTATCGACTTGGATATGGGCACGCTAGAATTTTTTCATTTTGTTCGTTCATCGTTCGTAAACGACCCATTTCTTTCGTTGTTTTACAATCGTTCAAAAAATGGAGTTAGTTTGTTCTCAAAATTTTCGTTTATTTTCCATCTATTGCGTTTTGTTTTCTCACTCACTAAAGGATCATTCAGTAAAAAATAAAAAAAATTTTGAAAGTTTGTTTAAAAAATCGTTCGATTTGGAAAAAGGTTTTTTTCCAAATCTTTTGGTTAAAACGTTTGTTCAGCAAAAATCGATCGTTTTTTAAAGTTCATTCGAACGATTTAAAAAAAATTTTCATTTGTTTTTAAAGCACGATCATTTGCCTAAAATTACCTATAATCATGTCGACAGTACCTTTAAACAGAAAAATGACATCTTGACGAGATGAAAAATGCGCAAAATGTTTTTACCGAAGAAAAAATTTTCACCTGAAGAAATAAAGTGTCAGTTAAAACCTCGCTGCAGTTGGTCAATCATGAGAAAGCCAAATATTTCATTTTTTATCTGAAAATATGAAACTATAGTTAATCGGGACCAAATATTTTGTGGGACCAAAAATGACCCCAGAGAATGTTTATGGATGCTCATATTTACAAAAAAAGGTCTCAAAAATATTTTGATTATCGTAAAATTTTGTGAATCCGCGAAAAAAATTCTAAGTCCGCAAAAAATTCTAATATTGTTTTGTCTAAGAGAAAATGATGAAAAATTTAGCAACAACTTAAATTTAAAAAAGAAAACGAGCGCGAAGCGCCCTGATATCAATGAATACAAAAATGCATGAAATAATACCAAGTGGATTCATTAAAAAGAAAAATGTTTAAATACATTGTTATCATTTTCTGTTTAAAATATTGAGATTAACTTCAGCTCTTATTTAAATATTAGGAGAAATATATTTGTTAATAATAATGCTAAAATATTAAAGTTTTAATATATCTAAAACTTAATTAGTTAATTATTAAATTTTTTTCTCAAATATTGATATAAAGCTTTTAAATACAGCTTTCATATTTTTATTTGATATACATAGAGTTTTATAAAAATTTTAGCAAAGCTATTAATCTTTTTTTGGTTTTTGCAAAGTTTAACCTAAGCCTAAATATTTGACTGCCAACGATTTATTATCAATTAGTGACACATTTTACAAAAGTATTTTATGGGTCCAGTAAAATTCGGTTTATTTCAAGTACCGGGACGAATTTTAACAAGCTAGAGCAAGCTCTACAGTACCATTACTTTCTATGGAAGGCAAACCGGGACAGCAAATAAAAAAAAAATACATATAGGTCACCCAATTTTTTTCGGGACGACCCCTTTATTTTCCAGGGGGGATATTTCCCCGGGCCCCCCCCCCCCCATAATCCGCTAATGTATATTAATGTATATTTAGTATTAAGCAGCTAAATTGTTGGATAATAGAAGTTTGACAATTCCTTCATTTAAATTAAACTTATTAAAATTCAGGTTTCCAGTTTGAGCCTTCGTTCAATGTTTGGCGATTATATCAATACAATGAAGACGACTTTGTATCAAGCTTTTAAACAGCATGGATATACATGAACATAGAAGTCAAGAGAAGATTTTTTTGATACCTTGTAAGCTTGTGATTTGAAAAAGCTTGTTAACAATAAAAACTAAAATAAAAAAGTTGTCTTCATTTTTAATGATATAATCGCTTACCACTGTAGATAGTTTCTATTTTAAATATCAAGTTTTGTAAAATTGTTTAAGTTGTCCCATTTACTATATGAAAATTAGGGAAAACTGTATTGTTTTAACAAAAATTTTACGCCAAAAATCGATGTACATTGTTTATAAAATCAAGTATGATTGCTAAAAATATTTTTTAATTGTATCAAATAATATAACAATAACTCTAAATAAACCTAAAATATTAAAAATTTTCGAAAAAAGATGCTTTTAGTCTAAATTTTATAGGATATTTGTCTAGCTTCTTATTCGTATATCTGGCTCAAAAGTTGGGATATTATTGTGAACAAAAGTTGGGATATTATTGTAAACAAATAATGGGATATTATTGTAAAAAAAAGTTGGGATATTATTGTAAACAAAAGTTGGGATATTATTGTAAACAAAAGTTGGGATATTATTGTAAACGAAAGTTAGGATATTATTGTAAACAAAAGTTGGGATATCATTGTGAACAAAAGTTGGGATATTATTGTAAACAAAAGTTGGGATATTATTGTAAACAAAAGTTGGGATATTATTGTAAACAAAAGTTGGGATATTATTGCGAACAAAAGTTGGGATATTATTGTAAAAAAAAGTTGGGATATTATTGTAAACAAATGTTGGGATATTATTGTGAACAAAAGTTGGAATATTATTGTAAACAAATGTTGCAATTTTTAGCCAGTAAAAAATAATCGGGTTTGATGCGAACTTTATGCCCTAAATTGTTTTTTTTCAAAAAAATTTTAAAAAACCTAAAATTTTAAATCAAATAACTTCTCTTGAATGATCAAAGGTGTTTTTTTAAAGCACAAATGCATGATTTCAAAATTTTAAATTTTATTTTTAAAATGTTATGATTTTGTAGCTGCATGATTAATACATATTACATAAATCTTAAAACCTTGAAACCTTATACAGCTGTTCAAAATATAAGTAATCTTTCCTTGCATTCCAACGCAACTGATTGCATTCTTAACGATTACAAAAGTAAAACTTCTTTAAAGTGTAAGCTTTAGTGTGTAGAATACAGTGTGAAAGAATTGTTAGAAACCAAGTTACATTTCTCTAATATGAACCAAGTATTGGAAAACACAAACAGGGGTTTAAAGAAAACATATAATTCTAAATATGCAAGAAATTCGTGACTCTTCGCGCCCTAATCTAATAATATAATGCAGTATTTCTGTACGCTAAAACTTGAAATGAGGAGAAGCGGATAGAGAGTATTAAGATTAATAAACAAATGAATAAGTAATATGATAATGACACCATTTTTACTTTTATTGCTAGTTATTGCTTAGAAAAAATGTACAAAATCGGAATAATAATAAATTTTTAAAATTTTATCTAGTTCACAACTGTTTACAGTGGAGCACAGTACAGACCAGTACATAGTATTGTACACATGTCAATATAAAAATGAATTAAAATGCTAATGTATACTAGTGTATAATGCACATTTAACCAGAGATAAGAGAGTACAGAGATCTATTTAAGGCTAGTAAATGATATATTTTCTACAGCAGGTTCCATTGTGTACGACTGGAGTACACGAACAATAAATAGACGTCTGTATTCAGGGAAATTTAAGGATCATTTGGATACAAATTATAATGCCTTCAAAAATAGATTAGATTCATAAAGTTTGTGTTTTATGTTCAAAATTAGAGTATTTTTTTTTATTAATTGTAAAACTTAACCCCTGAGTGGGTATAATATGGAAAAAGTGGCCGTTAGATGGCAGTCCAAAACCTTCTGTGGAAATGTAGAATGAATTAATATATCTAGTCTGTGATTGGTATAAAGAAATACTCCACATTATGTTTATATAAAAATGTTCAACTAAGCCTAAGCTAATGATTTGAGTTGAAAAGTTGTGTAGAGTTTAAAGTTGTTTTTATTGTTGGTAAACATGCAATGAGGTCTAACGAGGAAGGGGGTGCACGGCTGCCATGAGCCCCAGAAAATAGTCTCCAAGTCTGACGCTAGCCCTAAACGTTAGAATACATATTATAGAAGTAATAAAAAAACTGTTTCAAAGTAATAAATAATTTTTAAATAGATACATGCAGTGTTTTCTTGAATATCCAAAAACATTGCTTAACTCAGAATATATCAATTATTTTTTTCTACATTACTTTTATAATATCAATCTAAAGGATTTTTCTACATTACTTTTATAATATCAATCTAAAGGATTTTTCTACATTACTTTTATAATATCAATCTAAAGGATTTTTCTACATTACTTTTATAATATCAATCTAAAGGATTTTTCTACATTACTTTTATAATATCAATCTAAAGGATTTTTTCGAAAAGTTTTTTTATTTTATTATTTCTACAATATCAAACTAAGTTCTCTTCAACACGTCTTTATATTTACCCTTTCAGATGACAGATTGGAATTTAAATTATGACATTTTGAATTCATCTTGGAAAAAATACATTTAGAAAATATTCAAAAAAGATCAACTTTAAATCATCTGATCGCAGATCCTAACGGTGTGTTCGTCCTATCGAGATGAATCTATCGAACACTCTGTGAGAATTGGCTATCACTAATTTCTCCTTTTTGTTGGATTTTCTTGCTGTTCGCTCCTGGTTGATTTATTATAACAGCTTTTTTTACAATGAGAATACAAATTCACGGGAGTTCAAATAAAAATACACTATTAGCAGTGCGGTTTTCGGCAATATTTTTTTTTTCATGAGGGGGGAAAGTTTGGGGAGGGGTTCATCAACAACCTTGTGTAGTCAATATATAGTACAGAAGTGAAAAACTAATGTTGAAAATTGTTATTATATATTTAAAAGTAATTAATGTTTCACGTCGATTTGGTAGATTTTAAGGATTTTGCAATTGAGATATACCTTTTAATCTTCATACAAGTTTTGTGCTTTTTTTCTAGATTTTTTCTCAAACCTATATCTTCAAAAGTTAATTATGAAAAATGTAATTAATATCGGTAAAAACGTTGCATGATAATATTAAGAAATGTTATTAAATTAGGTTGACATTTGATTCTATATTAACTTTTATAAGAAGAGCTTTGCATTTACCAATTAAATATATTCTTAGAAAATATTCGCAATATGTGTAAAATTCGTTAAGTTAAAAAGAAGTTATGTTTTTGTTTCATTATTTTGTTTACATTTGATGTCAAAGTTTAAAGTGGTTCACCCCTGAGAATATGATTAAGCATGTTAAACTTTTAATTTTGTTCCAAAACTTTGTAATTTAAACATTTGGCAAAAAGAAAAAAATTGGGAATATCTTGCTAGAAAAATACTTTTAAAAATGGCCATGTTTCAAATGTAGGATTATTACCAATTTTAATTTTAATTTTAAAAAATTTTAATCCTCATAAAAATATGATATTGTTATTATATAGTATCAAGGCATTTTCAAAAAGTTTTTTTCTTATTTTAAGATTGAGTTAAAAATATAACGATATGAATTGAATGAAAATGCTCCACGAATTTGCTAAAAGTTTAATATTCTCAAACTTTCTTTGAAAAAAATCTCAATCAAACTTTTACATGACTTTATTATTCTTAATCTTGCCCACCATGAGATTGAATCAATGGAATTCATTTCATAAATTCAAATGAGCCTAAACTGACATGAATAAGCCTACTATGAATAGGGATAAATGTATTTACGGCATAAATAACAGTTAATTTCGATACTATACTCATTGGAAGAAAGCCGGGGGGCTTACACCGGACTATCCGCCTTTTTTTCCGCCACATATGGTAAATCAACCTTCCTCTTGCAATTCTTCGTATAGACTGCCAATCTATTCGGCTTTAGCCTGACCAGTCCCATCCACCTCGTGGAGCCAGGTTATTGTCTTGAGTTTAAAATAGAACCTGAGGTCAACTTTGGCTTGGGTTTTGCACATGTTGTGTTTTCATGCGTTAAATGTATAATCTACAAGGGAGTTTCCTAACTGACCAAATATCTTGAATGCAACTATACATGAGATGGTTTATTATCCGTCCTACATTTTGTCCGACCTTTCACTATTTAAACAAAGAGCTAATAAGCTGTCATGCTTACCGGTCGGACTACTTGCAATTTGAGCTTAGCTACGGGTCCGTATGAGAACTGAAGGGGTTACATCTATAGAACTATTCAATCTGAGCATAATTCCCGGTCCGTATGAGAACTGGAGGGGTTACATCAATGGAAATATCCCTATTCCGAGCAATTGAGCTCATACTGGTTACAATATATGTTAATTCTACTTCAAGATTGTATGCTTTGTCAGTTTAATAAGTTGCTAAAATGTTAACTCAGACACACAATAAAAGGCCAACACTAATAATGAAAAGGCATTCGTTAAATTGTTTCAGTTTAAATTTATTTTTATTGGATTTCGTTGAATGCAAAACGATCATCTCAGCTTGACAAGTAAGAGTTCAGACGCCAAATTTTAAGAATTTGAGCTGCGGCTTAAATTTAAGACGCAGCTCAAATATGGCTGGTTCCACTTAAAATTGTATTCAATGTTTCAAGATTTCAGCCGGCGCTCAATTGAATCCGGCTTTTGACGGATTTGAAACACGGCTCAAATTTATTAAATTCAGACTCAGTTCATTTGACCTAGAGAATTAGGCTTTTGAGCTTAACTTAATCTAATCTAACATTGTCCACCACAAAACGAGCAATGCTTAAAAAGAACCAAATGGTGCAGATATTTGTTAAATCCTCAAATAATATAATCCTTTTATCCTCGCGAGAAAATCTAGGAAATAAAAGTTAAAGTTTTGATTAATAATAAATTACAGGATTTCCGTCAACTTGAAAATGTCCAGCTTTCTAATGGTATACTTTTATATATATTTAATGGGTAGCTAGGTTTGCTGAAAAATTTGCCTAAATATTGGATCAACTGTATGATTGAAGTGAAAATCGATTAACACAGATTTTATTACTATTTACTTTCTAATATATTTTATAAAAAAGCACCCCCCCCCCCAATTGGATATTTTGTGGGTTAGGGGGGAGGGGGGTAGCAGGTTTTTGTCACATTCCTCCTTAAAAAATGCATTTACTTGTGTTTTAATTTTCATGAAAATGGAAAAATTTTGAATGTATTCTGATAATCTTTTTATTTACAAACATTGTATGCATGAATTGTAGCTTCCATTGACTTAAAATTATTTCAATTTATAATTACTTTTCTCGTTTCTATATTCTTCCACTAGGCTTTTAGGGTGCTTAGCTCCCATCTTTTATTTAAATTGTGGATATTTTCTCTGTGTTTACATTGTAAAATAAAAACAAAAAAATGTTGCGGACTTTATAAACAAAGTTTTGTGGATTTTGATTATTTGTAAACCTTCCCTGGGGACATGTGAGGTTCCAAACAAAATTTGGCCCGATCGGTTCAGTCGTGTTTACGTTTATCGGATACTAAGGGACAGACAATCAGACAAGCACAGTATAAAATAGACTAGGCTTTTAGGGCGCTTTAAATTGTGAAAACATTTTCTTTTTGTATACATTAAAAAACAAATACAAAAAAAAATTGCGGATATTATAAAAATAATTTCGTTCAATTTCCAAAATTTTCAAACATTAAATTTTGTTAAAAATTCGATCTTTCATATCCTTCCATGGGGTCTTGTTAGGTCCCACACAAAATTAGTGCCTGATCGGTTGAGCCGTTTTGACGTTTATCGGACACAAACGGACAGACAAGCAAAGTAAATAGAGATATAGATGAATGAATCCCGAAAACTCGCTATATTGGGTCACAGTGTACAAAGGCTACACAAAAGACTTACAAATTGCGAAGAAAAAACATATACAATAAATTTTTGCTTTTTTACAAGAAATTACAACGGATTAAAGATAATTTAGACATATAAATGTATTATAACGAAAATTAATAAAATATTTGGGGGAGTCGCAAGCGCCCAAGTATTCGTTTACACGGCCCTTTAGTATAAAAAACAGAATTTAAGAATTTTCACGGAAATGGTCTGATTTTAGAACTTCAACCTCAACATTATTAAGACATTACAGCCCTCCCAAATACCCCACTGTTCCCCCCCCCCCATTTTAATGCTTGATCATGTCCTTTAATCAATTTCATAAACCGAATCTACTTTCGTGTTAATGAAAGTTGGAATGGTTGAGAATACCCGCTATAAAAGTACCATTAACTTGCAATAAAGCTTCATATACGTAAATTAAACCAGGGGATGAAAACCACAAACATTTTCAACATAGATGTATTTAAATGTGAAGTGTGCAGTTTATTGGCAAGGTTGACATTTATGAATGCAAATGGACACGGATTAAGACTACTCATTAAGGGTGATGGATTTTTGATTTTTACTTTAAATTCAACATTGTTCATAGGGTTGAGAATTGACGATTTAATATTGGAGAAATCGCCGTAAAACCTTAAAAAAGATGTTTAAAAAAAATAAATGTGATACATCATTTTCTTGGAAATTTCATGCTGAATTTATAGATTCGAAAACCATTTTAAAAAATATTAAAATCTGAAGAAGTTATGGCCAAATACCGGTACTAAATTCTGGTTTTTTAACTTGTTAATGTTTTTGATGAATTTTTAAGCTCTAACTTACTCAATTTTCAATCTTTTACAAAAATGCTTTTAAGATTTGATTTCAGCATTAAATTTCCAAGAAAATGATGCATAACATGAACACAAATAAATAATTTTTTTGTGGCCTTACGGTGAATTCTCCGATATTAAATCTTCAAATCGCAACCCTATGGACGATTTTGAAAAATTTTTATGATTACAATATTTTTTTAAAGTTAAAACGCAACGAACTCCGGTGGGCGGTTGGCTTAATTCCAATATTGATCACCATTACTACTCATGCATAGCTAAGAAATTTTGAACTTAAATGTATATTTAGTTTTTAGATTTAGAAATATTTAAAATGCAAAGTTTTGACTCTTTTCATAAATTTACTTTGCTTGTCTGTTGGGTGTCTTGATGTTTGTTTGTTTATCTATACAATAAAACAAGAAATTTGTGAATGTTCTCTCTGGCTGGCCAAACGGCTGGACTGAATGGGCTGACATTTTTTGTCGCCACTCATAAGTAGCCTAGGGGTGACATAGACAAAAAAATCTAATTTATTTAAAAATATTTTTTTTTCAAATATTTTTTTTAAATTTTTTATTTTTAATTTGTTTTTCCCACGGGCAACACCAGGCCTTTCAGCTTGTATCCAATAAACGTAAAAACGGCTGAACCAATCATGCCAAAAATATATGAGGCAACTCACACAACCCGCAGAAGGGTTCATGGCTGGTCGATATTGAACAATTTTGCCCAAAAAAATGCACCAATTTTTATCAGACAAAAACGCGAAAATAAGTTATAAATGAGATGCGACCTCGACAAACTTTAAGTTTTGATTAAATTGATTTAAAAATAAGATACTGCACAAAATAAACTTAAAAACATTAAATCAGATTTATATGTTGCGAATTAAAATTCGCATGTTTTGATTCGAAAATTTTTAATATTAACAAATTTTCAGTTAACTGTTATTGTTTTCAATCATTTATTTTTAGAAATATGGCGATTTTGCAATATTTTGCCTTTCACTTTTTTTGTATGCAACAAGGGCTTATTTTTTATTTATCCTAATTTGATAAACAGAAAACTCTGTAATAGGAAGAACATTTAGGCTCAGGTTATGACTTTAAATAGATCAATAATTATAAGACACAGCAATGTGCGGTAAAAAAGACCCATTTCTTTTAATTAGTGTAATTTAATAAGTAGTAAAACTATTTGCGTTGTAACATTAGTAGCGTTAGTATTGCTATAAGGTCGTCTTCATATTTCAGAGTTTTCTGGTGATTACTGTACAGGACCAGAATTTATAGATATATCAATATATCTTTATTATTTCTTACATTGAAAAAAAGATGAATAATACATTCCAGAACAAGAAGCAGGAATTATAACGATGTTGTCAATAGCAGAAGAATTTCTATTATCATGCCAAGGATCATAATTTCTTTAGATATGGTGTTCCAAAAACAATATTTGTAATTGATCATAACGTATCAGATATTTTATTTTTATCTATGTATTGCTTGTCTGTCTGTTTGTGTCCAATAAACGTCAAAAAAGATGAACTGATCGGAGCAAAATTTGTGTGGGAACTCACATGACTCCAGGGAAGGTTTATGAATGCTGAGAATTACAAAAAGATGTTTCCAAAAATTTTTGATTTTTGTAAAATTTTGAAAATCCACGAAAACAAAATTGTAAAAATTTCATTATTGTTTCATCGCGCCAAGAGAATCTGCTGAAAGATTAAGATTAAAAGTTGAAAAGAAGATGAAAGCCTAGTTATGAAATAAAATATTTTTATCAATGAAAAAGTTTAAAGTAGCTGATTTTTTTTGACACATTGAAGAATGTTCACAACAATAGACTCAGATATTTATAATTTTTTTCTTTTATCTTCGAAAAATATACATTTTACTAAATGCTCACACTTAAAATTCCTTTTCATGATAGAGTTTTTAATTTTCATTTTGTAGCGCTTAAGTATAATATTCTCTCATTCAATTCAAATGAAAAATTGGACTTTAAAAGCTTAAATTTTATTTTACACCAGAAATAGGAAAACTTTAGTTATCTAAAGGAAGTTTTTAAAGTTTATGGAAAAATTTATTAACAAGATTTTTAACCCAAACTTTCAAATATTAGACACCCGTTGAAGCACATTGACCGGCCATTTGCTAAGCCCTACTGACCATATGCATTGAAATGCATGAAGAAATTGTATCGTAAGATTTTTCAAATTTGAAAAAAGTTTAGTTTGGCAAAAACGTCGATACGATAAAAAGTGAAAAAAGTGTCTCAAATACGAAAAATTCCAAGAACGCCTTCAAAAAGTGTATCTAAAGGTTTCAATTAATAAAATTTTTGAATATCCTACTCCAGTCATGGAGAAAATATAATTTAAATTTTAATTAATAATTAATTAATCCTAGCTTTCCTTTCTCCGAATACAATCAGAAGGAAAAAATCAATCAAATATGACAAAAAAAATTTATTTTTAATGATTTTATAAGAGTAAATTAAGCATGGAACTTTTTAGATTATGAAAAGCATAAATACTATTAATCTATCTATATACTTTGTCTGTCTCTCTTTCTTTTGTTGGTTTGTTTGTATCCAATAAACGTCAAAACGGCTGAACCGATCGGGCTCAAATTTTGTCTCGGACCTTACATGAAAATCCACGAATTTTTTTTTTTAAATCCGCGAATTTTTTTTATTATTTTACTCTGTATACAAAGTGAAAATTTTCATGAAGCGAAGCGCTCTGAAAGCCTAGTATTTCTAGATTCTATTCTAGGTTTTAGAAAACAATATTGCAAAAAAGGTTTCCTTTCAAAAGCCAAAGAGAGGGATATAACAGAATATTATTTCATCATAACTGGGAACATAAAACTCGGAGTTTACGAGTTTTTAATCCGCGGCAGAAATTCCTATCCTCATATTTAACTCAAAGTTCAGCTTTCACAGACATATTCGGGAATAAACATGTAAACTGGTGAACTTGATTACTTGTAAACACTTGTTTATATTAGGGGGTTTATAAAGTGAACTTGATTACTTGTAAACACTTGTTTATATTAGGGTGTTTATAAAGTGAACTTGTTTACTTGTAAACACTTGTTTATATTAGGGGGTTTATAAAGTGAACTTGATTACTTGTAAACATTTGTTTATATAAGGGGGTTTATAAAGTAAACTTGATTACTTGTAAACACTTGTTTATATTAGGGGGTTTATAAAGTGAACTTGATTACTTGTAAACACTTGTTTATATTAGGAGGTTTATAAAGTGAACTTGTAAAAATATAAATACAGAGATACCCACAAAGGATAACACTTGAATAACGACCATAAACTTTTAAATTAGGATGATCATGAAGGTTGAATTTGGACTGAATTGTACCATAATTAAGATTTTAAAAAGATGATCTCTCAAAAATAGAAACAAGTGTGCACTGTGCATCTGGAGGGTTATAGGAATCTAAGAAAAAAGACAAGATTGTCTCTGAAGTCCCATCCTTGTGGGTAACCAGGTGAAAGTGAACACGGACTTATATAACTTTTATAGTGAGCTGCATATAGCAGACCGAATATTTTGTCCTTAAGAACCCGGATATTCAACCAATTCACACTTGCTTTTAAGATTTGAAAAATGCACTATTTAGAGCAAAATGTGACAGATTTTTTAGTTCAATTGTTAATCAAAACAATTTAAAAAAATTATGGAAGTTTGAAGCACGTGCAGTACGTCCTTTTAACTAAGTAAAAGAAGAATTCTCACTGACTTTTACGTGAAGCTTACAACCCCAGTATTTTGGTAACATTTTCAGATACTTAATTATAAAGTACTAATTAAATCAAATTTTTAGATTCAGAATTGCTTTTTTTCCAGCTATTCAAATTTATTATTGCAAATATATAGAAAATATGGTATTGTAATTGCATATATACTTTACTGAGACTTGAGGAAGAAACGAACGTATTGTAAACAATGTTGAACAGAAGGACCCAGCCTGAGCAAAACTGTTGTTTGTTTATGATAAAATTGTTTCCATTAAATAAAAAAGTGATGGTTTTTTTAGGTTTAAAGAGAACAAATTAGTTTTAATAACGTGTTCTAATTTTTAATCAACTTTAAAATATGAAATAATTTTTCAAATTTCAGATTTTCAGATACACCGTCAAACCAATAAGCCATGAATCATTCTTGGCTGAAATTATCGGAAATAATTCAGAAAAAGAAAGAATTTGGCAACTTCGTTTCATGCTTGGAGCTGCAGTCTACTGTAGACGGAATTGATAACATTTTGATAAATGATGTTCTGGCAGTAGAGAGCTGGAAAATGTGTATTTTAAAATGATAAAATATTTGCTTCAAAATAAAATGTGATTAAGTTAGTAAGTAGTATTTTCTCCTGTGTACGTAATTTAAAATTAATAATAATAATACAATTAAAAACTAAACTAATAAAATTAGCAGTGTGATAAGTCTATAAAAAAATAATGTTAAAAATAAATATAAAAATGTGAAAAGTTCGACCGAGCAAAGTTTTCTATAGACTGTAAATATAAAAGATTATCAGGGTGTAGATCACTGTGTAAAGAGTAGTGGACTGAACATTTGGTTAAGCAGGAGAAGGCAGCGTGTAGCCTCTAAGAGTGTACTGGGCTGAGACTGTATCGGGTTGACTGGGTGTGCCGGACAGAATAGAGGAGTGTGTCGGACTGACTAGAAGCTTGTACTGGGCTGCCAACTGCCGTGTACTGTTACGGTTCGAGGCTGTACCATACCGACATATGTTGTCAGGAAGTGGACAAGAAAGAACCATCGAAGGAAGGAAGATAATTAATATTGCAGGGAGTCATATTTTTTACTTTTGTAAAGGGTAATTTGCTATTTTTAATATTTAACATATTTTCTCTCACATGTACAAAATATTTTAGAGAAGATCAACATCAGCAGGCATGTACAAAATATTTTAGAGAAGATCAACATCAGCAGGCATGTACAAAATATTTTTTAGGAGAAAATCGCATTAAGGTGAGCACTTTGCCGCAACTCTATGTTTTCCAGTAAATTGCGGGATGGAGGCTTTACGGGTGCGGCTTGCCTCCCCCCCCCATTGTTGAACCCTTTCCTTTTTAACATTATATATTAGAAAATATTTGTTGAAAAATAAAATATAAATGTTTTCAGAATTCAAGATAACTCATTATTATTTAATGCTCCTCATGCAGGGGGTGGGGGACCGACAACCCTGTGTACCCCCTAGACATGCACCCCTAACAATCGAAAATATGTCCATTTTATAATAATTTCTCAAATTCTAAATGGTCTCATCATATTTACAATTTTATTCTGAGGGTTTTATTTCAAATCTACATTTGAGTTTAAGATGCTTGACCCAGAGTTATGGAGAGTATTATTTTAAAGTGCACAGGGCTGGGAAAATGAGAAGCAAGGTTGGATATTTGGGGAGCAGTTGCCCGGTGGGAACACCCCCCCCCCACAATGATTTTGCCCTGAAAGTTGAGATAGGAGAGTGTGATACATGTCCCTAGTCCAACTTTTCAAAACCTGCTCAAAATCGTTTGAAACTGAGAATATTTTAGAAAAATGCATTTGATGAAAAAATTTTATTTTTGAACTTTTATTCTCCAATATAGTCCGGTATTGGACGTATTGTCCACTGTATTCTACTGTCCAGTATAGTCCAGTATAGTCCAATATATCCTTATAGTCCAAGATAAATCAATATGTTCCAATATAGCCCAACATAAATCATTATAGTAAAATATAGTCCAATGTATTGGACTTGTTGGACTATATTGGAACATAGCCCAATATAGTGAAACATAGTCCAATAAGTTCAATATTGTCCAATATATTGGAACATAGGTTAATATATTGGACTATGTTCCACTATATTGGACTATGTTCTAATATAGTGGAACATAGTCCAATATAGTATGATATAGTTCAATATAGTCTAATATGGTTCAATACAGTTTATTACATATAGCCCTACATAGCCCCATATAGACCAATATATTCAATTTTAGTCCAATATAGTCTAATTTAGTCCAATATGGTCCAATATAGTTCAATATAGCCCAGTATAGTCAAATATAGACCACTATAGCCCATTCTATTCCATTATAGTACAATATAGTCCTATATAATTCAATATAGTCTAGTATAGCCCTACATAGCTCAATATAGTCCAGTATAGTCCAATGTAGTTCAATATAATCCAGTATAGCCCTATATAGCCCAATATAGCCCATTCTATTCCATTATAGTCCAATATAGTCCAGTTTAGTCCTACATAGCCCAATATAGTCCAGTATAGTCCAATCTAGTTCAATATAATCCAGTATAGCCCCATATAGCCCAATATAGCTCATTCTATTCCATTATAGACCAATATAGTCCAGTTTAGTCCTACATAGCCCAATATAGTCCAGTATAGTCCATTCTAGTTCAATATAATCCAGTATAGCCCTATATATCCAATATAGTCTACTATAGTCCAATATATTCCAATATTGTTTAATATAGTCCAGTTCAGCTCTATTAAAGTCTAATATATATTGAACTATATTAAACTACATTGGACTTAAGGGCTATACTAGACTATATTGGACTATATATATATACTAAGCTTGTTTGTTTGGGTTTGTTTATAACTGATAAATGTCAAGACGGCTGAACCGATCGGGTCCACATTTTTTTGGACCTCACATGATGGCAGGGGAGGTTTGTGGATGGTGAGAATGAGAAAAAATTGCCTTAAATTATAGATTTTTTCAAAACAAACAATTGATAAAAGAGCAACAATCAAAAGTTAAAATCGAAGATGGGCTCGAAGCCCCCTTAAGCCCTTTAATACGGTGGTAGGCCATTATATCAATTCAATGAAGACGACTTAAGGTTTCAATTTAGATTGATATTAAGCTTTCAAACAGCATAGATACACAAAAAATGGAAAAAAAGAGAAGCTGTAAATCAAAATATCTTATTAATTTCTTGTAATCTTGTATTTCGAAACAAGCTTGTTAACAATTAAAATTTTAAAAAAGTCGTCTTCATTTTATCAATATAATCGCCTACCACCGTATATATACTATATAGACTTTAAATGGTTCAGTCTTTCAATTCCGAGCTAATCATTCAAAAACAGTCAATCACGTTAAGTAAATATTTGATATTATGGCTTTTAGTTCTCTACATACATTGATTTACTTTCAGTACATACAATAAGTTTGATATATTTATTCACATCAAACCTTAAAACTTAAATATAGATAAAATAAATAAAATTTCAAGTGCAAGAAGATTTAGGGATAAGAATGTTAGAATTTGTGGCAAAGTTATTTAAATTGAGTTTACGCTGTCCTTCACTTAGCGCCGGGGAATAGCTAGATTTGTTTTACAGAAACTTTTATTATTTTTAGACTTTTAAAAGGTTTTATGACAGGCTGAGAAGGGTCCAACGATTTTAAATTGTAGTCTGCAGAAGTTTGCTTTTATCACATATCATACATATTTTTAGGCGAAAATATAAGGCTTAAAAACGAACCAAACGCTATCGTTTTAAAACCACAAAAACTATCGTTTTAAAACGATCGTTTTTATATTTTCTTCAAGGGTGCTTGATGCTTGATCTTCTTTTAATTGATCTGCAGATTAATTTAATCTTATATTATTATTATTAAACACAAGAAAATAAGATCTGTATCTTGTTACCAACGCTAAGGTCTTAAATATCTTTCTTATCTCTTTATTTTCAATATTTACTTATATTTTTATCTCTTATCAGTTATTAGTTCAGATTTAATTCTGTGTTTGAAACATTATCAAAACTTAACAGATATTTAGTTTATAAATCTGTATAATTACTAGACAGGTTTTCCTTATTCTTTAAACCTTTTTAAATATAATAATTCATCAAAATTAATTCGTAGAAATAAAAACATTTAGCTTTTTCATCATAACTTTAATATACTTTTTTTCATCCTTTTATCCTTTCATCTGTTTTTTAAGTCCGTCAAAAAATTGATAAAAATTCTTTGAATTTTATTCCAAAACTGTTTTGTTTAAAAGAAAAAATGGTGCGATTTGACATATTTTTTGTTTTCTGCTTGTTAGTGAAAACCGAATCAAAATCTAATTTTAGATTCAACCAGAATCAAAGATCAGGTAAATTATTCATTTTTGATAGGATTAGGTTTCATGCCTGTCAACCTTTCGTATATATAAAATTATTTATATACAAAAATATTTAAATACTAGAAATTCAAGGCGCTTCGCGCCCTTCTTTCTAGGCTTTTAGGGCTCTTCGCGCCCATCTTCTATTTAAATTGTGAACATGTTCTTTTTTGTTTACATTTTAAAAGAAAGAAGAAAAAATGTTGCGGATTTTTTAGAAAAAAATCGCGGATTTTCAAGAATTTAAATTTTTTTTACAAAATTAAAAACCTTTAAAACACATTTTTTAAAAATTTTTATCGTTCCATGTGGTCACGTGATGTCCCACAGAAAATTTGGGCCCGATTGGTTCAGCTGTTTTGACGTTTATTGGATACAAACAAACAGTCAAGCTAAATTTATATATAGATATATAAAAATATTTTTGTTGGGATAGGGTTCACACAGAGTGCTTCACGCCTATATTTCTGTTAATAATCTTTCTGCATCAGCTTTTTGTACAAAATAATAATTATAACAAAGGCTTTGTCACAAACTCAAATTTTCTAATCTCTATATCTTTGCAACCTGATGGTGTAAACCTTTGATATTTCAAACTTAGATTAATTGGTCCAACATAATTCATAGTTTGAAATATAAAGGGTCTACGATATTGGATTGCAAAGATATAAAGATCAGAAAATCTGAATTTGTGGAAAAGACTCAATTCCTTTTGTGAATGTTTTCATCAGTTTAACCGTTTTGACGTTTTAATTATTACAAACAAACATATTGTCCAAAAATTCATCTGTACCAGTAAGGTTTCCAAACAGAAATCCGTTGCGCGGATTTGTGCGCAACTGTTCTCATATTGCGCTGAATTATGCGAAATTGCGCAGAATTGCGCGGAAATTACAGGGCCCACAATTTCGGGGTGAAGTCAAAAACTCTTGCACTGGAAACACTATATACAAGCCTAGAATTTACATAATTAAAAGCCATGTGTAGTTTTTTTCTGTTGCACATAAAAAACAGGAAAAAGTTTATTTTTTTATTTTGCAGTACTATTTTAGGGCTCAACGCACAAAATATGAATATATGTATGAACATTTGTTTTTTTTTGTGAACACCTGACCTACTAACTGCTTTTAATAGTGTAAATAATTCAAAAAAAACGCGAAATGAAATTATATTTTATTTTTTTTTAAATTGAATCATATCCACAGGAGATTGTGGGTGGGATAGCTGTAATCCAACACTCCCTGGCAAAGGAAAACCTTGAAAATAAAAAAAAATAACCTTTAAAAATCGCAGGAATTGCAGTTTTGTTAAAATTGTTGTAATTCCTTTATCTTTGCAACCTGACGGCGAATTACTCTTGAACATTTTGATCTAATAGAATAATTGTTCTACAGGTCTACGATATAGGGCTACACAGATATATGATATAAAAAATTGGAGCTTATTACACGAACTCCAACAACAACAATAAACTTCAATGTTTTCAAAATTGTACGATATATTTTTAAAAATTTTAGCCTTAAAGAAACCAGGCGAATTTTCCTGTATTAACTTTTAACAATCTTTTTAACTTTAATAATTTATTTATTTTTAAATTTTACACTATTTTTAAATATTTATATGATATCAGATGGATATATTTTGAGATTTCTATATTTCTTGTTCTTAATTTGTTTTCTTGTTGGTCCATCCTTCAATCATACTTCGGCTAATTTTGAAAATAAAAAGAAAAAATTTTGTTGGATGTCCTTGTAGTTTGCCGTGTTACAAGTAAGAACTATTTTTAAATGATCTTAATTTTTTTCTGAGCCATGAATTTCTTTTTTTCTAAACTCTGTATACTCTTGCATATGATTTTTTTCTGAACTCTGGATTGAATATACACATCTGTTTTCTGTTCTTCTCCTTTAGATCTAAGCATATTAATTCCTTGTAGACAAGGGAAAAATGCATTTTGACCCATATTTCTGATTCATACTATTCTTTAATTTGATATCTTGGCGCCAGAAATAACTTTAAACAATCAAAATATTAAGATTTAAGAACATTGAACATGAAATCTTTAATTAAAAAAACAAGACATTCGTATATATATATATTTGTCTATAGCCGGCCAAACGGCTGGACCGATCGGGCTGAAATTATTTTGTGGACACTTAGGGTGGCAAGTGGATGTAATAGGCTAAAAAATTAAATAGTTTAATTTTTTTATTTAATTTTTTCAAATTTTTTTTCACGGGCAACGCCGGGCCCTTCAGCTAGTCTTTAAATAAAATTGAAATATTCCGATTTAAAAAAAAAAATGATTTTTGTAGTTTTGAAAAAAGAATATTTTTCTTGGTTAACAGTTAACGTGCACTTGGTTCCTCATAGTCATGATGATACAGGATGGTTGAAAACTGTAGACCAATACTACTATGGAGCACAGTAAGCTTCTAAAATAGTTTAATATTTGGGTTTAAAGGAAGTGTCTGGCTATAGATCATTTTATTTTCTCAACCTGTTCATAAACATCTAAATAGTTTACTGCACAATATTTGTTACATTTTTATCGTCGTTATTGAACAATTTCAAAAACCAATTCTCAAAATCATCCCTCCAAAATAGACAATCTATAATATAGACAATATATAGACAATATAGACAATCTATAATATAGACAATATATAGACAATATAGACAATCTATAATATAGACAATATATAGACAATATAGACAATCTATAATATAGACAATATATAGACAATATAGACAATATAGACAATATAGACAATATATAGACAATATAGACAATATATAGACAATATAGACAATATATAGACAATATAGACAATAGACAATCTATAATATAGACAATATATAGACAATATAGACAATCTATAAGGATTTTTCAGATTGAATTTACGCTCTTGCTGCATGAGTAAATATGCACCGTAAAAACGTCTGATTATAGATCTAAAATAAATCCTAAAAAAATTCTCCACAAAACTGTTAGATGCTCAATTCATTAAAATTTAAAAAAAGTGTGAAGCAATGATTAAGATATTGCCGTTTCTCTATGCTGAAAAATGAAAAGTTTAAATTATTATTATTCCCTCCTTCCGTCATTTTTCTCAAAGAATCGTTTAAAGAGATCAGTCATGAATCTGACATGGAACTTTATGAATTAAGGGTTATGCACAATTTTAACCAATTAATTTGATTCTGAAATTTATTTGGTGGTAATTACTTTCAGTAATATATAATAAAAGTGCCCAATCGGTCATATATACTTACTGTTAAAATAGTTTAGATTTAAATTGTAAAAAGATTCATATTTTTACATTGTTGAAAAGTTTAGTTCAATTTGTAAAAAAATCGAATAAAACATTTTCTGCAAGTATGATTCATTAATCTTTTCTTATTCTATTTTATCCTGAGAAATATTCTGAATTTGGCCTTTTATAACATTTTTTACAAAAAAATGTTTGCATATATGAATTTGAGGTTTTTATATCACTCATTTGTTATTTTAGTCTACTTTATCGTTCTGACAACCATTTGCAAGGTTATAATGCAAGGAAAGTTATTATAGAGGTGTACGCATCTTTTGTACTGTTTCTGGGCGGTAATGTAAACACAAGACGGATGTCACAGCCTTACATGGGATCCATCTTTTACATAAAAAATCAATGCAATATTCTGGTCAGAGGAAACTATTATGTGAATTATAAAATTTTTAAAATTAAATGCTTTCATCCTCCTCGGAAACTAAACGAACAGTGATGCATCTATTTTTGTTACAAATTCTGCCCAAAGAGAACTGGTTTTAATATGTACGCAGAGTATACGCAACTGCAAATTAACTTTCCTTGGATTATAACCTTGACCAGTTGCATCTAAAACGAACTGTAGTTGACATGGAATAAAAGCAAGAAAACAAAAACAAAAACAATTTCTCGTTGTAAATTTATCCAAGGCTAATCACGTTATTCGCTTATCATTTAAAGGAAGTGACCGGCAATGTTTGGTAGTTAAACTGAGAATGCAGTTTTGTAAAGAAATGATTTAGGATTCATTTGAGACCAATCAGACGTTTTTACGGTACATGTTTATTCAGCAAGAGTGCAAATTCAATTTTTAAAATCCTCCTTCATTGTCCATTCTGAAGAGATGATTTTGAGTATTGGTTTTTAAAAAATTATTTAGTAACAACAACGAAATATGTTACAAAAATTCTAAAGTAAACTAATTGGATGTTTAGGAACATATTTCCCAATAGAAATTTTCTCAACAAATCATTGTTAGAATCTATTATTTCCTTTTCATCGTTATACTGAATTTCTTATTGTTTACAAAATTGTTTGCAGATTTCCTCAAATTCTTCAAATGTCGTCTTGTCAATTAAATTGCAGGAAATCTACAGAATATGTTTGAGAACAATGAGACATTACAAACTAATAACTAAATAAGATTAGTTGTTTTTGATGATAAGACTTAATTTTTATTTTCTCAAATTGTTCCTAAACAACTTATTAGTTTACTGTCGAATAACGGTACACTTTTTCGTTGTCGTCATTGAATAATTTAAAAAATACCGATTCTCAAAATCATTCAAAATGTACAATCTATGAGGATTTTAAAGATTGAAATTGCGCTCTTGCTGAACAAATGTGCACCGTAAAAACTTCTCATAGGTCTCAAATGATTCCTAAAAGAATTCTCCGCAATANATTTAATGTTGTTTTACCACTAATTAATTCACTAAGTAAAATGGGTCTGTTTTAACCAAGGTTGTATAAGAATGTTGGTTACTCTCGATGCGCTCCAATGTACGGAAAATGTCGTCTCCTTAGATAGTTAGATAAAACCTCATATGCCGAGACTGATTATAGAGGCAATAGTGACGTTACGTTATATGACTACATTTAAACTTTACAATTGTTGTGCTTTATCTTCACTATTTGAAATCATAACTGGAGTCTAAATGTCGACATCTACTCCACGTTTAGTTTTTATTATTCTAGTCAGGAGGTACAAAGAGCTGGAGTTCAGTATATTATTGAAAGCGTAATCAAAGAGTTGGCCCGAGATGAAACTAAAAAGTTTATTCAGGTCATATTTATATATATTTATTATTTAAGGCTTAGAGGAAACTTTTCGCCACTTTTCTAATAAGAACTTAAATTGTTAACCGTTGCTCTTTAAGCTGCCACTTTGTAAATCTTTGTAAATCATATTTCGCAGATTTTTCTGTTATGCATTTGCGCCTTTAATAAATAATAAATGTCGTAATTTTTTTTCGGGCAACTCATAACCCCTTCCCTGAAGTCATGAAAAAACCTTTGTTAGAATGCTAGCTGAGGAAAAGGGTAAAGAGTGGTAAAACTTTAAATTAACTTTTTTTTCAGCTACATTTTTACAAAGGCCATGGCAATGTCGTAGATGGAAGAATTTTTTAATGATTAACCCTCTTCTTTGAATACTAAGCACTTTTTTATAATTTTTTAAGAAAAGGACAAGATAATTGTTTTTGTTAATATGCGTGAATTAAATCCAATATCTACAATTAACATAATATGTAGTTTCCAAAATGGTGCTAGTTTTTAAAATATAATGGTTTTTGTAAAGGTCGAGACTGGATTTTTGTGGAGATGGTGGGAATCTAAGGAATTTAATGATTTGCTCAAATTTATTTTTCGGAATTTGAAAAAACAAACATGAAGCTATTTTTCATAGACATGAGCATTGAATATGGACTATAATTATCATTTTTAAATAGGTTTACCTCGATTTATTCACTATTTATCATTATTAAAGGGACTGTAAGCGTAATTTCAAATGAACCTCCATGCAAAGATGGTATAATGCCCGATTAACAAGAGTAGCCTTGAAAACTGATCAAGGATTAATTATATATCAATGTTCATTACTTTGAAAACTAAAATTGTTTTTAAAAGGCGCAATTCTACAAAAGAAAAACATGTAGATATTTTCAGAATATTAAATTTAAACAGCGACATTATTGATCAGATAATGTTTTCAAGGCTACCATCGCCATCTTTAAATGGTTGGTCATTTTTGAAATTACGCGAACAGTCCCCTTAAGATTTTTCTTTTTACCTTTATGAATAAATTTTTGGATTTGATATTTTAGTTTGTTATTTGTTGATTTTTGTAAACTAAACAAAGTTCTCCGTGCTTGTGTTGAACAAAATTAAACTAAATTACATCTAAAGGATGATTTTATGAGAAACCTTACCCTCAGCCTCATCAACTCAGGACAACTACAGTTTGCAGGTAGAAAACAGTCCCGTTGAAGTTACAGTTTGCAGGTAGAAAACAGTCCCTTTGAAGTTACAGTTTGCAGGTAGAAAAAAGCCCCTTTGAAGTTACAGATTACAAGTAGAAAACAGACCCTTTTAAGTTACATATTACAGGTAGAAAACAGTCCCTTTGAAGTTACAGATTACAGGAAGAAAACAGTCCCTTTGAAGTTAAAGTTTGCAGGTAGAAAACAGTCCCTTTGAAGTTAAAGTTTGCAGGTAGAAAACAGTTTGCAGGATATAGTCCCCATAAATTTCTAGTTTGCAGGATATAGTCCCTGTAAAGTTCTAGTTTGCAGGATATAGTCCCCATAAAGTTCTAGTTTGCAGGATATAGTCCCCATAAATTTCTAGTTTTCAGGATATAGTCCCTGTAAAGTTCTAGTTTGCAGGATATAGTCCCCATAAAGTTCTAGTTTGCAGGATATAGTCCCCATATAGTTCTAGTTTGCAAGATATAGTCCCCATAAAGTTCTAGTTTGCAAGATATAGTCCGCATAAGTTCTAGTTTGCAGGATATAGTCCCCATAAAGTTCTAGTTTGCAGGATATAGTCCCTATAAAGTTCTAGTTTGCAGGATATAGTCCCTGTAAAATTCTAGTTTGCAGGATATAGTCCCCATACAGTTCTAGTTTATAGTCACTGTAAAGTTCTAGTTTGCAGGATATAGTCCCCATAAAGTTCTAGTTTGCAGGATATAGTCCCCATAAAGTTCTAGTTTTCAGAATATAGTCCCTGTAAAGTTCTAGTTTGCAGGATATAGTCCCCATAAAGTTCTAGTTTTCAGGATATAGCCCCTGTAAATTTCTAGTTTGCAGGATATAGTCCCCATAAGTTCTAGTTTGCAGGATATAGTCCCCATAAAGTTCTAGTTTGCAGAATATAGTCCCTGTAAAGTTCTAGTTTGCAGGATATAGTCCCCATAAAGTTCTAGTTTGCAGGATATAGTCCCCATAAAGTTCTAGTTTGCAGAATATAGTCCCTGTAAAGTTCTAGTTTGCAGGATATAGTCCCCATAAAGTTCTAGTTTGCAGGATATAGTCCCTGTAAAGTTCTAGTTTGCAGGATATAGTCCCCATAAATTTCTAGTTTTCAGGATATAGCCCCTGTAAATCTAGTTTGCAGTTTATAGTCCCCATAAGTTCTAGTTTGCAGGATATAGTCCCCATAAAGTTCTAGTTTGCAGGATGTAGTCCCCATAAAGTTCTAGTTTGCAGAATATAGTCCCTGTAAAGTTCTAGTTTGCAGGATATAGTCCCCATAAATTTCTAGTTTTCAGGATATAGTCCCTGTAAATTTCTAGTTTGCAGGATATAGTCCCCATAAAGTTCTAGGTTGCAGGATATAGTCCCCATAAAGTTCTAGGTTGCAGGATATAGTCCCAATAAAGTTCTAGTTTGCAGGATATAGTCCCCATAAAGTTCTAGGTTGCAGGATATAGTCCCCATAAAGTTCTTGTTTGCAGGATATAGTCCCCATAAAGTTCTAGGTTGCAGGATATAGTCCCCATAAAGTTCTAGGTTGCAGGATATGGTCCCCATAAAGTTCTAGTTTGCAGGATATAGTCCCCATAAAGTTCTAGTTTGCAGAATATACTAGGCAATTTTCAACAGTGGGTTACCCACAAGAAAGTAGTACTTAAATGACCGGCAGGCGGCAACTTCTTCAAAGGTTGAATTTCTGTTCTAAATTATTTGACCTGCACGAAAGAAACAAGTTTACAGTACTGTTGTAAAGAATCGTGAATGCATGTATAGGTTGAATGTAAGCATAGGTTGAATAAATCCTATAAAGTAGTCTTCGAAGTCTCAACCATTGTGGGAAACCATGTTTCAGTTTAATGCTTTTAACCTCCAGGAAAATGTTGAATAATTATTGGTCGTAATAACATCTAACTTTATTCTTTGAAAGTATGTATGCACTCTATTATGTATATTGATGTGAAGGTTGAGTAAAGGTTTGCCAAGATTACTGATTTGTTTTTATCTCAAGGAATTGGCTCATATTCAAATATTTTATGGCTCAACTTACAAAGGCAGAATAAGTTCTTAAAATATTATATAAAGTTACAGTAAATACTCCTAAAGTTTGGACCTTGATCCAATATACAGATGTCTCTCTGTTTTTTTTTATTGCTACGAATTACGTAATATTTACAGTGAACATTAATTAACACTCAGGACACTAATACAATTACTACAATTACTTTCCCTTTCACAGAAAAATAGTTAATCTTGAGTGTTAAATATCATCCTTGTGATGGAGTAATTAGGATCTAAAGTGTCAAATGCTTTTTTTTTAATTGCGTTCGTTCATAGTTCGTGAACAGCCCATTGTGTTGTATTTTTATCAATATCAAAATTATTGTTCATATTTCATCAATTTCGTTCGTTGTCTTAAAGAACGATCATTCAGTAAAAAAGTTCCTTCAATGAAATTGTTCTTTTAAAAAAATTGATTATTTTTTAAATGTTTGTTAAAAAATTCGTTTGTTTAGAAATAGTTCTTCTATCATTAATAAAAAAGATTATTTTTTCGAAATCTTTCTTAACATTCGTTAGTTTAGTAAAAACGACACCATCGGTCACAAAACAATCTATAGTACCATCCCGCCAACAAGGTTAGTGTCCAAGGTTAAATTTTCATCCCTATGATGGAGTATGCAGTGTTCGCTGGATTAATTGGTTTTTTTCCAATGTAAAAATTACCAATGAGAATTTATAATTTAAAATTTCTCCACTTAAAACTTTTTGTCCCCTTGGATGTAGAGATGGCTATTTTTTGAACAAACGAAATTTTTCGTAAAAAAAGGATGTCGTTTATAAAAAATAGGAAGGACAAACAAAATAGATCGTTCAGAGAAAAAAAAAATAATTTAAAATTGAGAAAAAAACGAAATATTTAAAATCGGTTGAACGAACTTTAAAAGGAAAGTGTTTTATTGAACAAACTAATTTTCCAAAAGATTTTGAAAAAAAAGTTTTTATCAGAACGTACAATTTTTATCATACTTAAAAAACGATTTTTGTATACATTTTTATTTTAAAAACGATCTTTTTTATTAATTGAATAAATTAAAATAACGGACGATTTTGTTAAGTAATTATTTATTTATGAAATATAACAAAAACATACAAAATTAAGTGATTAAGAAGAAAATATTTAAAAACCTCCAAAAATATAGGTTGTGGGAATTTTCCCCCAATTCTAAAAAATATGAACAATTTTACTGAAGAAACGATTTTATGTTCAGGGAGAAAACGAACAAAATAAATGGAAAATGAACGATAATTTTGAGAGAGAACAAAATAATTTTTGTTTTGACCGATTGAAAAAGAAAACACGAAATGGTTCGTTTACGATTGATGAACAAACAAAATGAAAAAAAAAGTTGAACGTACTCTTCTCTATACTTGGATGGTCTCAGCTTTACCTGAGGTAAGTTAATTTGCTACAACAAACTTTATATGGTTCATTTATAGGTGGTGGTTGGAGTATGAATGATGAAGCAACAACTCACTTCCTTTCAATAATAAACAATATGGAATTTGGAATTAATTGGCTCAAAGACAATCTAGGTAATTCTTCTAATGGCATTATTTTGAGGTCTGAAACATTCAAATAGTTTTTAAATATTTCACTGAGGACCCACAATTGAATCTAGGTCGTTTCATGCTTAATTTTTACTCTCACCGAAGATATTAACAAAAACGATTTTTAAAAACGAACAGTTTTAATTAATATCTTTGGTAGGAGAATTTGTTCAGTAATAGAAGAAAATATATTGAGAATACAATTCTACAATGTAATGTACAAATAAAACTTTTTAGAATTGGACCTCAAAAAGATTCCCTATCCCATCCCTAACATTATTTATTAATTAGATTAAAATTTAATAGGATACGTTTTTTTAAATTAACTTATCAATTTCAAAACTTGTAATAAATGAGTGAACAAATAACATTTAAATTTGATATTTAAAGTATTTCAGGTGCAATTATGATGCATTTATATCAAAGATCCATTTCATCTAACAATATACGCCTCTGATCTATTTTTACATTAATGTTAAGAGAATCAAGCAAGTGTCTACTTATTTTTAATTTCTCTAGGGTATTATACTATCTGAGAGCTACTTTATATGATAAGGAAGCAAAAACTTACTGATTTATTTATTTTCTTCTCCGCTATACATTGATAGACTTTTAGAGCGCCCTTTTTCGTAAAATCTTTTAAATGTTGTTTTTGTTCACCATTTTGTATTCTTTATGATCACTACTGACTACGGTATATCAAATCAAAGTGAATAAATACTAAAGTGGACCAAACTCATAGTTGGATGACGACATTTTATGTCCCAAGTATTTAGAAATATGTATATATATATATATAACGTGAAAATTTCGAAGTTCCATCTGAAGACGACATTTACATGGGTCTTTAGTCTATTTTTTCTAGTCTTTACTTTCCAAACGAAATCTTTTCATGAAATTATTTCCAAACCAAATAAAACCTTAAGGCCCAACCTGTCGTCGTTTCCTTAGTCTGTTCCACTTTAGTATTTATTCACTTTGATATCAAATAGAAGTTAAATTTATTTAAAGCTATACTAAAGAACTCATTAGTAAAAAGCCGAGATTGAGTGGAATAACGGAGCATGTTTTTGCACACACACAATATTTACACTATACTGATACAAACGATTAGTGTTGGACCAACAATAGTTGATCTAAATACTCATGATATTCGCCTAAGACAAATATATCTTCATTCGACTCTTCTTATCAGATACTTCATGAGAACTGACAAAGTCTTAGGGGATTGGGGGATAAGATGGCCGAAGACACTCCGGCATTAATCATACCCTAGCTCCGCCCTTTAAACTGTATATCTACCAGATAAGAAAGGAATGCAATACCCTCCTTGGCCTATCCTGCTGTATACTCAGGCTGCAACATACTCAGGGTTCAATTATCCTCTTGGGCTTCAGTATAGATTGATTGGCTTTATTCTCGGATTGAATTGTTTGGCATTATATCTCCGCTTGTGAGCAATGAACTGTATAATACTATATACAAGCTGGAGAACCCTTGGTTGGGACCACAATACATAAGATTGAGATGAATGCTTGATCATAACAGAAATGTACAAACTTCTGGAGTAATTGCTTCTTAAAACTGGGTTTTCACCTTATGGGTTAATCTAGGAGAGTGTAGTGTTCCTGATGTAGCCTGGCAGATCGACCCCTTTGGTCATTCAAAGGAGCAGGCCAGACTTTTTGCTGAAATGGGATTCAAAGGACTGTTCTTTGCTAGGATAGATTACAGGTGGGTAAAAGGCAAGTGTTTATTAAAGACACTGTAGGCGTAATTTCAGATGATAGCTTCAATTATGTAGAGTGGCATAACCGATCTAAAATGATACTCTATAAACCTTTGCTTGATAAAGAATTTTGTAATATTCTTATTTATACAGCGGAAAATAAACTGCCAAGAAACAGCAAAGGTGTACACTAGTATGGAGAGTAAACTTGAGTCTCAATATCTCGGTGTTGTGCATCTGGACACCTCCCTTACTTGGACACATCTCCTCATAAAGATTTAACCATTTCAACACAAGGTTAGACATTAAATACAATGTTAAAACATTAAAAAATTACCAGTTGACATTTATTAAATACGCATTTAGTTCTTGAATTTATGTAAAGGCAAAAAAGTTATTTCCTCTCGAATGTCGCCTTCCTTTGAAATCATCAAAGAATTAATATTTACTCAATACGTGGATAATTTTTAACGTGTTTTTCCAATCAAAATACATTAATAAATATCGGAAAATGTCACAACATTGCTTTTTACGTCTAACATTGTGTTGAAATTATTAAAACTTTAGGGAGAGGTGTTTCCATGTAGGTAGGTGTCTCCATGCCCGACACCGGCCCTCAATCTTCAGCTATAGAAATGAGGTTATTTGAAATTACGCTTACAGTCCCTTTAAAAGTTTTAATCTCTGAAAATGTGGTTTTACTAGGGATAAAGCTGAGAGGAAAAGTTTGAAAGAGTTACAGATGATCTGGGAGGGAGGAGAACCAGGAGATTTAGAACAGGAATATTCATAATTATTCAACTAGAGGGAGGGAGGGAGGGAAGGTTTTTAAAACAGGAATATTCATAATTATTCAACTAGGGGAGGGAGGGAGGGAGGAAGGGTTTTAGAACAGGAATATTCATAATTATTCAACTAGAGGGAGGGAGGGTGGAAAAGAGGGGTTTATATATACATATACCACGCAGTCACACATCTACTTTTTTATTAAAAGTAAATTCAACCTAAAGTCTGACCGCGTCAACCAAGTTGCACCGGCAAGTCCTGTCCATAGAGTTAGGTACAGTACAAACTGGGACCGGAAAGGTTGACCCGGCGCGGAAATTCAAATGTACTACGGCTGCCCGTGTGGCATCCGAGCAATTTTTATAATAATGTAAATGGCTATGTTTACTTTCTTAAAATGATGAATAATAAAGTCGATATTTACTGGTGTATTCGATGACCACTACAGTGCACCCACAGGTTTTTGCTGGGATATTATTTGTACAGGTAAATAATGGAATTGAGTCCCTATATCTTTGCAACCCAATGTCGTTAACCATAGATATTTCAAACTATAAATGCTGTTGGATCAAATAATTTTAGTTTGAAATATTAAAGATTTGCACAATTATGTTGAAAAGATATAGGAATTAGAAGATTTAAGTAGTATGATTTAAGACTCAATTCCTTTTTAAAAGTAGTTTATAAAAAAGTTCTGATCCTTCTTGCAATACTAATGCAAATTGCATTGAAAATGTTTGATTATAGTTCAGGGAACACAAGTTCCATGCCGTGTTTATGTTCCTAACCTATACAATTTAGCCTTAACTGTTCTGAATACAGCATGCAGACAGTTCTTTTCTTATTCCTATATTTTGCAACCTAATAGTATAGACCCTTGATATTCTAAACTAAGATTATTTGATCTTCCAGGCTTCATAGTTTGAAATATATAAGGATTAAAAACTAAATTAAAGTAAAAACAAAAAGATTGTTATCAGTTAGAAGGACCAAACATGTTTTCCTTTAAAATAAGAATTTAATCATTTAAAATTTAACATTATATGTCTGAGCTGAAAACTTTAGAATGGGATATCCTTAATCCTGATCGGATAATTAATCTGGAGATTAAAAATGAGTGGAGAACAAGCAATATTTAATCTCGAGATTAAGAAAAAGAGTGGATTAAGCCTTAATCCCGATATCCACCATTCTAAAGTTTTCAGCTCTGTTTTCCTAACTTTTCTCTTCCATTTATTTATTCCAAGGGAAAAATTTCTAATTTAATTTCTTCTTTGTAAAGTAAAGCTTTCCATTTAAAAAAAAAGATTTATCAAAAGTCTAAGTTTACGTTAAAAAATTCCAACATTTCAACCATTTTAGACGAGCCCATCAACGATGATCCCAGTTTACAGGAATATAATGTAGATACAAAAATAAGGTATCAATACTTTTAAGAATGAATTTAAAATTTTCAAACCTTCTTTCATTACATTAATGTAAAAAAATCTTGGGACTTTCAAAATACGATCTGCAATATTTCAATTCAAATTGTCTTAACCTAAATATCCAAGTACATTTTGAAAGCCTGTATTTTATGCATTTGAGTCCATTTATATATTATATTAACTTTAAGAAAAAAAAGACGAGTAAATTTTGCGGGACACTCTGTAGCTACAAAATATCGATTGATCATATATTTTTTTGCTAACTATATCACTTTAATTAAATACCGGATTTTATAAAAAAAAATTCGTAGATTTTTTAAAATTTAATGAAATCGAATTTTGTTGGAGGCTAATGTTTGAAATTTTGATCATTCATAAACCTTCCCTGGGGTCATGTGAGGTCCCACAACAAATTTGGGCCCGATTGGTTCAGCCGTTTTGACGTTTATTGGATACAAACAAACAAACAGACACCCAGACAAGCAAAGTATATATTTAGTGAATTTGTGAAAACTGTTGAGGAAAAGGTCAAGTACTATAAGGTTAGTAGAATATCTTTATTATTATTTATAATTATTTTCATTATTTATTGTTTTTTTTATTATTCTACAATAAACATTTCTTGGCAGTGCTTAATCCAAGAATTGAAAAACTATTTTTTAAGTGACATATTTCAGGGGAAACACTTTCGTGTGTGAGGGTCAGAAAACATTGAAATAAAAAGACGATATCTCAGCAATCTTCTCAATATTTGATGTTGTTTTAAAACTTTCTTTAAAGGGCTGAACCCCAAAGAGAATAAAATATATATTAGAGTGGAATTTAGACAATGCCTCGGTATGAATTTTGTCAGTCCCTTTCAGCCTGAAAGAGAGTTCAAAGTGTACAAAGCATGTAAATGTTCACAAATTATATGCAGTAGAGTACATTAATACAGTATGTTCACTAGACTATCCATTTCAATTTCGAATTTTTTAAAGCTGTTAAATAAACTTTATAAAATGAATTAGGTGAATAAAAAACATCATTATTTATAGTTATAACGGAAAATCATCGTTTGTAAAGTGAAAGGCATAGAGTCTATGTGAAACGATCATTGGTAAATTATGAAACCAGCCTATTTCATAATTTGGTTTTCTTTTAATATTAAATTTAGATTTCCCATAAAATGATGTTCCAGGGCCCAAAAGGTTATATAGCACAAATATGTGAAGTATACCTGCAGTATTGAAACAGAACAACAAAATGGCCGTTTTACACTTTTTTCTAGTAAATTCCACTCTAATATATATTCTATTCTTTTTGCTTAAACCTGAGAATCTCAGAAGTTGATTGAGAATTATAAGAGCTCCATCTACTGTTCCTGTCTCGAAAAATTAATATAAAACTGTGTCAAAATTATATCAAAACATATATATATAAGATTTTGTATAAGATTTCGTAGAATTAAACAGATCATTTTCAACAAATACGCAACCAATCTGAAAACAACGATATCCCAGAGGAGCCTGAGAAACTCAATTTTGCTCCCATTATTATTTGAATTTAATAAATTTTCATTTTTAACTCTGATCAGGCGGGGGGGGGGGGGGGTTTGCCCCCTCCCTGTAGTTTTTTGTCCTAGCACTCTCATTTTTGACACTATCACCGTGAAATTTTTTGACTTTTAATAAATAGTAATTTAAAGGATTTTTGTTAAACATTTTTTTTTTATTTATAGGTTAGGGTACATGGCGGAAAAAAGTCTGATCTGTAAAAAAAAATCTAAAATAGCCCATAACTTTTTTATTGACTAAAGCTTCAGATCTGTAGATATTTTTAAAAAGCTCTTGAAAAATGCATCTAGAAACTTGTGTCACACTTTGATATTTGTTTAAAACAAAAAAAAATATCTTTCACTTTTTTGACCCTTTTTTGCATTTTTCAGCCCTCTCTAGCACCCAAACTATTAAAGTTATCAGTCTAATTTTTTTCTAGAAGCTGGCCTTGAAAACTTGGGCTATGCACATGCATTTCAACCCTATACCTATTCTCTAAGGCCTTTTTCTACAGGCTATACATAGATTCAGACCCCCCAGCCTTTATAGGGTTAATAGATATGATTGATAATATTATTTATGCGTCAAAAACATGTCACCAAAACTCCAACAAATGGCAGTGCAGTATATTATTGTCACATATCGTCTGTATCACATGACCAGTATACTGCACTGCCATTGGAGGGAGTTTTGGTCATGTGACACGGACGTATATCTTACATATATACGTTTTGGTATAATTTTGACACAGTTGTATGCCAATTTCTCGAGACAGGAACATCAGATAGATGTCTTATAGGTATCGTTCAACTCCTAAGATTCTCAGGTTTCAGCCTATACAGTATACCCCACTTTCATTTTTCCTGTACAGTCCCTTTAACAACAACTTATCAAGTGAAATGGACTGTACAATTACTGTGTGTTTGTGTTCATGACTGTTTAAAGTCATGAATTAAGAATGCCAGTCATCTTCACATTCCACAGTTTTATGGGTCTCTCCGTACGTATTAGAGAAATAAGTAACCAAAACTTGTAAGTTATAATTTTCACCTAATTTAACAATGTTTATAATTTACAACTATTTCCGGGATAAGGAAAACAATTAAGTTTATCATTTTAGATACATTTAATTGGTGATTTTTAGCTTGAATTTGCTAGAAAACGTAATATTTTATTTTATATTTTATATTTATTTTATATTTAGTTAAGAAAGGATCATGTTAATCCTGATAAACATGTGTTTCTTGTAAATCAGGACTTAAATAAACGGAATGCTATATATTCAATTCATTTCCAGTCATTTTTTCTACTTATCTATATTTTTAATTATGTGGTTAAATATAAGGAAAGTATCAAATAAGCAAAATTTACTGTAACCCCTGGCCCAGGGGTTTATCGAGAATTGGTGGTATCCTAGGTTTCTAAAACGTTTTTTTTAGGATGTTTTGAAACGAATGGAAATCGTAAAAAAAAATTATTTTTTCTGACAAATAATGTTTTTACTAAAGCTATAAAATTTTAAAACTCTTCAAATCGCTTTATGAAGGATTCCTATTTCCTCATGTCCGATTTAATATATATATATAGATCGATACACAAAATGTTGTGATCAATATAAAGTTTTTTGTTTTTGATAAAGTTGTACGCTTCCTAATTAGGTTTCAGAGTTTTTTTTGGAGTCTAAAGTTTAAACCACTGACTCTAACATCGTTAAGCAAAGTTTTCCAAACTTAATCTGAATTTATAATATTCCAGGTTCAGCATCTAGATTTGATAACAAACTTTCTTCATTATCCAGTATCCACCAACGATTTTTCCAGAAATATTATTATTTCCAAATAAACATTGTATACAACAAACAAATCCACAATTTTTATACAGAAAATGCACAAATAAAATAAACACTTTTTCTTTATCTTTTTTTTACTTTAAAGTTTTTTCCAAATCTAAAAAAATACTAAAATATTTTCAGGATGAACAGCACATCATGTTTACTATGGGGGATGATTTCACTTACCAAAATGCTCGACAATACTATAAAAATATTGATAAGGTGACAGAACACACGCTTTTTCGATTTTTGTGAACAAAAAAGTTTGAACTTTAATTTTTTGAGAATGAACAAGCGAAAAAAATGAAATACTGCATTATGAAAATTTGAACTTTTTCAATCCGGTGTGCTTAATTAAGTGAATGGACAGCCTACAAAGTTAATTGACTGTTTTTTACTTCGTCATCTAACATTTTTATTTATATTCGATATCGCCTCAGTAATAAATGTAAGCCACCCTGTAAAAATTCTCTATCTACTCGTGCTGCTAACTTCATTGAGTTGAGTTGTTAGAAACTTCTTTATGGAAAGTGCACTTAACAATATAAATCTTTCCTCCTATAGATCATCAACAAGAAACGGTGGGAGGAAGGCCAGCCGCAACAATATTTAATCCGAGCCACATTATCCTCATTTTCTTGTCCGAGCCACCTCGAAATTCTCGTTCTACCCACTTATTAAGATGCTTCTTTGTAAAACATAGTTTATAGAGAATATTTAGTTTTTCACGAAAGAAACTGTTTGGGAAAATTTTATATTTTTTTGCCCTAACGTCGCCATATTTTCAATAAATATTTTTATCTGCAACAATTGGACATTAAAAAAAATTGGAAGGACGAAGATTTTGAGGTTGCACGGACTAAAAAATGAGAAGAATGTGGCTCGGACGAGATATTTTTGTGGTTGGCCTTCTCCCCCTCAAGCAACTCTTGTTACATTCATTCATGCTCACAAAGTAGATAATTATATTATTTGTCCGAAAATAACTGTCAACCCCTAAAATAGAATTTAATAAAAAGGAATAAAGCATTATTTTAACAATTTATTATTGGAACAATTGGATTATAAAAACAGGAATGAATGTTTATTTGATTAACAATATGAACAGCAAACTTATTAAGAAACAGGAATATATAGTTTAATTGATAAAAAATGTGGACAGCAAGCTTATTAAGAAACAGAAATACTTAGTTTTTAATAGAAGATGCTGTTTAGTTGATAAAGAATATGAACAGCAGGACTGATGAAACAGGAATACATGTTCTCTATTCTACCCCATCCTGTTATATTAAATCTCTCAGCGAAGGTAAAAATGTAAAAAGGAACTGATTACTCGTCTTAATTCTAATATTATAATCCAGATATCTTGGCAATCTGATAGTGATTGATGACTCACCTTTAATGATTCTAACTATTTGATCTAGAGCCGACATTGTTTTTACTCTAAGTTTAAATTATCAAAGTATTATGACGTATGTTCTGGTTTTTAATATAAAGATATAGAGATTAGAAAATTAAATGTTGATGCAACTATGCGGTTCATTTATATTTAATTATGAATAACTAGCCCAATTGGTTTTTTGGTTAGCCAGAGGGAACATATATATACGAATTTCTTGTTTTATTATATATTATTGGGTGTATGTAATGTGTTATACATTCTAAAATATTTTGCCTGACAAAATCTTACATCTTGTAGCATCCAAATACCTTTCCTTGGGTTGTGTGAGTTGTCACAAAAAGTTTGAGCTCTATCAGTTCTGGCGTGTTGACGTTTATAAAATACATACAGTCAGACAACCAATGAAGCCGAAGGAATTTAGTCTTTCTCACAAAATCTAATTATCTAATAATGTTGACCTTGGATATTTCAAAATATCTGTTGAATTTAATAATATAATTTTGAAGACTCAATTCCTTTCCATAAAGATTCATGTAGATCAGCCTGTGTTTACTCTAAGGTGTAATTATGTAGATCAGACTAAGGTGTAATTATGTAGATCAGCCTGTGTTTACTCTAAGGTGTAATTATGTAGATCAGCCTGTGTTTACTCTAAGGTGTAATTATGTAGATCAGCCTGTGTTTACTCTAAGGTGTAATTATGTGTTTAGGAAAAGTGGAATATCCAACAAAATCAGATGATTTCTTTCCCTATGCGTCCTCTGCAGATTCATATTGGACAGGTACAGTGATGCTGTTATAAAGCAAATAGTTTGTCCTTTATCTTGAAAATCAAATGAGCCTGTGTTGATGTGCTTTGAGTAGGGTTCCAGCGATCACAAACTTCTTTGCGAAATTTAACTTTCATAATTCGCAAACTTTTTCGAGAAAATCAATTTTGCGAAAGGAAGCAAAAACCGTGCGGAATTTTGTGATAAAATAAGCGAAATTAGCGAAATTAGCGTAATTGTTCGCATTTTTTTTGCAACGAACGGGATTCGAAAAAAAATCCGAAAGTTTCGGCAAAACCTTAATTTTTGTGAAACATTTTTAATTTGCGCGAAACGAATTCCCCATTTCGCTGGAACCCTAGTGTAGTGTTTATTGGACTTTCAGTTTCATCCACTTATTGATTAGAAATTAGAATTAGAATTAGTATTGAGGAACTTTTTTTTGTTTAATTAAACACAGGAATTAGAAAAATTTCTTTTAGGCATAGATTGTTCAACAATACAGATAGAACACTAGATGTCGCCTTTACAAGATTTAGGAGTTTTTCGTTCACAAAAACCCCGAGGCAGAAGCGCAAAGGAGTTACGCGCATGCTCTCTCTTTGTCTTGTAATTCAACGCGGCATACTTGAAAATTCCTTTGGGATTTCTGTCTCAGGGTTATTGTGAACGAAATACCCCTTGATCTTGAAAAGACGACATCTAGTGTTCTGTATTGTTTTTAATCTATGAAAAAGACTAACTTTCGTACAAGCATGCAGAATACAGTCAAATAAACATTTTTATGTATCTATGCTTTTAGGTTTTTATAGTTCCCGGCCCAGTATTAAACTGCTGGAGAGGAGAGGGATGAGAGATTTAACAGTGTCCCAACAAGTATAATAATAATTCCATTTATACCAATGTCTAATTCACAGTGGTGACCTTTAAAGTAGAAAGATATTGTCGTTTTCAATATTAAAAGGATTTAATTCCTCCATTGTTTATTTTTAAAAAGAAACCACAATTGAAAACACGTCTATATTTAGTTAGACACCGTTCATTATTGGGTTAAAGAGCCCCGGTGTGAATCTGACATGCCACTCTCTAAATCATGGGACACTTGATATTGCGGTTACACAGTACCTTTCAGTTATTTATTGAGAAATGTGGAGAAAAACTTGATATTTTTAAATTTCAGTGTTTCGGAAATAGTTTAGCACTCCGCTATTTCTACCCAAGCCATCCGTTGTCGTTTAACATCCGTTTAACATGTTCCATGTTTAACATTGCCTTTTCTTTGTATCTTATCTTGTTCCAATCTCTGCTTCAGTTATCCAAAAACTCTGAATTTCTAATTCCAGATGGTTGCAAATATACCTTATTTGCTAACAAACTTCATAGTTTGAAATATCAAAGGTCTACAATATTTGGTTATAAAGATAAAGGGATTAGACAAAGACTCAGTTCCTATGTTTAAAGCTGTCACTGAAAAATAATTAATTATGTTTCACACACCCCTCTTCTGGAGAACAGACATAATTTTTAGAAAATTTATTGTAAAAACTTTTTTTAAATTTACTATTTTCTTTTTTTATTTTAGTTGGAAGTTGCTTCTAGAGGGAGTGGGTCATCGATTCTTTTTAACATGCGAAGGTATTTACTACATATTAAAGAGAATGTTTACTAAATCTATAATACTTAAAGAGAATATTTACTAAATCTATGATGATTAAAGAGAATTTTTACTAAATCTATAATAACTAAAGAGAATGTTAAATAAATCTATAATAATTAAAGAGAATGTTTACTAAATCTAGATTAATTAAAGAGAATGTCTACATAATCTTTAATGATTAAAAAGAGTGTTTACTAAATCTATGATGATTAAAGAGAATGTTTACTAAATCTATAAATATTAAAGAGAATGTTTGCTAAATCTATAAATATTAAAGAGAATGTTTACTAAATCTATAATAACTAAAGAGAATGTTTACTAAATCTATTATAATTAAAGAGAATGTTTACTAAATCTATAATAATTAAAGCGAATGTTTGCTAAATCTATAAACATTAAAGAGAATTTTTACTACATCTATAATAATTAAAGAGAATTTTTACTAAATCCATAATAACTAAAGAGAATGTTTACTAAATCTATAATAATTAAAGAGAATGTCTACATAATCTGTAACGATTAAAGAGAGTGTTTACTAAATCTATGATGATTAAAGAGAATGTTTACTAAATCTATGATGATTAAAGAGAATGTTTACTAAATCTATTATCTGTAAGGATAAAAACAAATATTCGCTAAATCTATAATGATTAAAGAGAATGTTTACTAAATCTATTATCTATAAGGATAAAAACAAATATTCGCTAAATCTATAATGATTAAAGAAAATGTTTACTAAATNGGTATTATATAGATAAGTCAGGACTTGAGCATTCACTTCCCCCTCCAGACCAGGTATTATATAGATAAGTCAGGACTTGAGCATTCACTTCCCCCTCCAAACCAGGTATTATATAGATAAGTCAGGACTTAAGCATTCACTTCCCTCTCCAGACCAGGTATTATATAGATAAGTCAGGACTTGAGCACTCACTTCCCCCTCCAAACCAGGTATTATATAGATGAGTCAGGACTTGAGCACTAACAATTCCCTTCAGAACAGGTATTATATAGATAAGTCAGAACTTATGCACTCACTCCCCCTTCCAAACCAGCTATTATATAGATAAGTCAGGACTTGAGAATTCACTTCCCCCTCCAGACCAGATATTATATAGATAAGTCAGGGCGTAACTACTCACCTGCACTGCTAAACCATAATGTAATTTTTTTTTTTAATGATTCTACAAGAGAAGGGGACAATTTGAAGACATATATGTGTTGTACAATCTACGTTTTGTCCCAAAGATGCAAAAAATCCTAATTAGCTAACATCATGTAGGGGTTTAGACTGTAAAATGTCTCCTTTCCCCCCCCCCCCCTTTTTTCTTAATACAGGAAGGCCAAAATAAAGCTCAATGACCTCATACTTCTTTCTCAATTTCTTTAATTTTGTGCCACTACAATGTGCCCCCACCGCCTTGTTCATTTCTGAGCCGGCCACTTAAAAAATTCAAGAAAATACGACTCAGATCTAAGCTGTTGTTGGGCAATATTTACGGATAGAACTTTCGGATTCATGTTGCATCTAATTTTCCACCGAGTTGTGTTCTAAAACCGGTTTAATATTGCATTTGGCGGATTTTCATGAATTGAATTGGCACATTCCGGATTTTGATGAGAACAAGACTCATCATTGAGTCTCATTCTCTACTAAAACCAAACAAGGTCGGTATTCATTTTCATTGCACCTAACTCCTTAAGACAAGCCTAAGATCGCGAAACTTTCAATCACGTGACACAAGCTGTCGTCAGAGTTGGGTCTTAGATTTTAAAGCTGGGTTTAAGGAATTACGACTCGAGTCGAAGCTTTTAAATCGCGGCCCCTGGTAATATATCGATTATTAGAACTTGTATCGCTATAATTTATATTGCCTATTTGTTCTTGTATATTTTAATTATGTTTTAGACTCTTTGCCCAAATCTGAATGTATCACAGTGCTCAATAACAGAAGGAGATGAGAACTTTATAATATATGTTTATAATCCACTCTCTCATCCTAGTAGCCCATATATCAGGTAAATATATATATATTATATACAGGGACACAGGAACTTTATAATATATGTTTATAATCCACTCTCTCATCGTAGTAGCCCATATATCAGGTAAATATATATATATATTATATACAGGGACACAGGAACTTTATAATATATGTATATAATCCACTCTCTCATCCTAGTAGCCCATATATCAGGTAAATATATATATATTGTTTACAGGGACACAGGAACTTCATAATATATGTTTATAATCCACTCTCTCATCCTAGTAGCCCATATATCAGGTATATATATATACATATTGTTTACAGGGACACAGGAACTTTATAATATATGTTTATAATCCACTTTCTCATCATAGTAGCCCATATATCAGGTAAATATATATATATTATATACAGGGACACAGGAACTTTATAATATATGTTTATAATCCTCTCTCTCATCCTAGTAGCCCATATATCTGGTAAATATATATATATTGTTTACAGACAGGGACACAGGAACTTTAAAATATATGTTTATAATCCACTTTCTCATCCTAGTAGCCCATATATAAGGTAAATATATATATATTATTTACAGGGGCACAGGAACTTTATAATATATGTTTATAATTCTCTCTCTCATCCTAGTAGCCCATATATCAGGTAAATATATATATATTATATACAGGGGCACAGGAACTTTATAATATATGTTTATAATCCACTCTCTCATCGTAGTAGCCCATATATCAGGTAAATATATATAAATTATATACAGGGGCACAGGAACTTTATAATATATGTTTATAATCCACTCTCTCATCCTAGTAGCCCATATATCAGGTAAATATATATATATAGATTATATACAGGGACACAGGAACTTTATAATATATGTTTATAATCCTCTCTCTCATCCTAGTAGCGAGGTTTCCTACAAAATACAAATTGTTATTGGCGTACATGCATATAAATAATAATTGTTAATAAAGATTAAACAGTTGAGGGTTTTATCAATAAATGAGTATTGTTGTGAATCGAACAATTGGTTTAGAAACATGTACCATTGTGAATTGAACAAAGGCTTAAAAGGTAATGGAACTCTAGGTTTTGTAGGTTTATCAGGTTTTGCAGGATTTGGAAACTCTAGGTTTTGCAGGTTTTTTAGATCATATTTTATTACTGTTGTGAATCGATAAATAAAGGATTTAAAAGGTATTGTTGTGAACTGATAAATAAAAGGTTTAAAAGGTATTGTTGTGAATTAGGTATACGGAACTTACAATCTAGAAAACTGTAGGACGGCGAAAAGTTGTTTGAACTGAAGTCTAAAGCAATTTAATTCTTCTGAAATAAATATTTATCTGGTTAAAGTAATTTCACTGTTTATTTGTAAATGATTCACTGAAAATTATGTTTAAATTGGTTCTTTTAATACTGTTATCATAATT
>NW_019396407.1:713297-747429 GCF_000591075.1 Eurytemora carolleeae
TACAGGGACACAGGAACTTTATAATATATGTTTATAATCCACTTTCTCATCATAGTAGCCCATATATCAGGTAAATATATATATATTATATACAGGGACACAGGAACTTTATAATATATGTTTATAATCCACTCTCTCATCCTAGTAGCCCATATATCAGGTATATATATATATATATATTATGTACAGGGACACATGAACTTTACAATTAAAATAGATTTTTTTTCTCCACTTTTCATTCTTTTGGCATTTTCTCTCTGATAAAACTAAAACAAAAATGTTGCGAATTTTTTGGACAAAGCAAAAGCTTTTGATTTTATTTTAAATATTTTGATCCAAAAACTTGAAAATGTTGGAATCAAGGGCCAACTACTTGAATTACTGAAAAGCTATTTAAAGGATCAAATTCAAAGAGTATTTGTATACATTACGATATAAGAATCGTATAAAAAATACATATGACGGCGTCTAACAGTTTAAGAAAAACTATAAAATTGGCTTAAAATCTCAGGACGTACGGCTAGGATTTTGAAACTTGCAGGATTTCATATCTGGATGTATATGAACAAAAAATATTTAGTAACTTGGCTGGAACTTTTTTTTTAATCATATTTAAGGGCACATGTGCCGGCACTGTTCTAGATTTATTATTTTTTTAATTATGTTAACGATTATTCTAAATATAAAGTTTTCATTTTCTTTTTTAATTTTCTCATCTAATTTTTTTATATATATACATATTTTTTTTAATAGATAAATATACTAATGTTCTATCATTAAAATTGCAGATGATGCTTCATGTTTATTTAAACAAAATAAAGCTCTTCGCTCATCTTTATATGTATTTTTATGTATATATATTTATATGTTAGCTTTAGCTTGCCAAACGGTTGGACCAATTTGGTTGACATTTTTTTAGGGAACCCATGGGTATCCCAGGGGTAACAGAGGCTTTTCCGATGTTTTTTTCAAGATGGAAATTTTTTTCTTCATTTATTTTAATTTCACCAGCAACGCCGGGCATATATATGTTNATTGACCCCCCCCCCCCTCCAGCATATCCTGGTTTTCAAGTACTCCAGAAGAGATAGGGTTAAATTGAGTATATTTTATAAAATTTCACGGTCAACGCCAGGCACTTTATCTAGTTTAAAGATAAGTTATACATATCCTATCAATCCTTTTGGGAAATTAAAAGTTCATTTTTGGAAAAATCTAAACTAGAGCCAGTTGTGAGATAACAAAGGCGCACCAGAAATGTCGCCTGAATATTAACCTTCTAGTTTTTAGTGATGTTTTCAGCTTTATCTGTTCATATTAAAATTCATCATTGTTTAAATACTTTTAACCTTTTAGATGCTTTTATGATCTCAAAAGTTTAAACATGCATTATTTTCAGAATTCCAATATCTGAACCGAATCTATCTATTTACACATTGGATGGAAGAGAACTAACTATTCAGGTTTTATAAATATTTTCAAAATATGTCTGAGAGAAGTGATTGAACTACATAGGTATAAAGTAATTTTAACTATTGTTTGTTAGTCAATTATTTGAATCGGTGAGGAGAAAAAATAAACCTTTTTTAGAGGCTAATTTTGATTTTAAGGACCCAAATATGATATTCTGTACTTTTTTCCAGAGCCCTGACTGTGATTTTCCTATTTTCCTGCATTATTTTTTCATTTATTTCAGACATTTTTTTAGTTGGTGTAAAGATGAAAGGAAGGAAATTGTTAGTAATGAATAAATAAATAAATAAATACGTGAATAAATGAATAAATGAATAAATAAATAAATGAATAAATGAAAAAATGAATAAATAAATTAATGAATGAATGAATAAATGATAGGATGAATAAATGAAAGGATGAATAAATAAATAAATGAATAAAAGAATAAATGAATAAATGAATGAATGAATAAATGAAAAGATGAAAGGATGAAAGGATGAATAAATGAATAAATGAATAAATGAATAAATGAAGAGATGAATAAACGAATGAATGAATAAATGATAGGATGAATAAATTAAAGGATGAATAAATGATTAAATGAATAAAAAATAAATGAATAAATGAATGAATGAATAAATGAAAGGATGAATAAATGAGAGGATGAATAGGTGAAAAAATGAATAGGTAAAAGGATGAATAAATGAAAAGATGAATAAATGAAAGGATGAATAGGTGAAAGGATGAATAGGTGAAAGGATGAAAGGATGAAAGGATGAATAAATGAATAAATAAATGAATAAATGAATAAATGAATAAATGAATAAATGAATAAATGAATAAATGAATAAATGAAGAAATGAATAAATGATTTAAGATAAATGAGATACCGGAGCATGTTAGAAGAATTCCAAGCAGAAACTCATCAGCAAACTATGAAGCTATATTTAGGAATTTTTGCAAAAAAATATTAAATATTGAAGCTTTCTTTTCTCTCCAAAATGGAAAAAAGGGACTGTTAACGTATTTTCAAATGAGGAACAAATGAAAAAAATGAAAGATTTGGTTAGACGGTTTCTATCAAACATTATATTAATAGCCTTCGTTGTCTGCATGAGTGCAAGTCACAATTTAAAATTTAATGGAGGGTCGCTACATCGATATTCTTTTTAATTAAACTAATATTTTTTTAAAAATTTGTTGGTTAAAAGGCTTTTTGATGTACCTTCTCTAGGTAATTTCCTTTTTTTATTTAGCTCATTTGACGATTTTTTTATCGTCTGCTAGACTAATACAATATGTAAATAATAAAGATATAAAAACATTACACAAAATAACCATTTTATACTTAATACAAACTTTTTTCTGATATTCTTTTTGGTGGTGTGGTGTTTTAAAGATCAGATATATAATCGCCTCAAACTTACGTTTTAAAATTTCTACATCTTTGCAATCTTTGACATTTAAAACTTTAACTATTTACTATGAAATAAGGTTACTAAGATAAAAGAATATAAATTTAATTTGGTTGGGTTTGAAGTTTGGTACCTTTTTTTCGCTAATTCTGTTAAATCTTAAAAGGGAGTAACCGGTAATGCATAGTGGTTGAACTAAATATACAGTATTGTAGAAAATCTGTTTAGGATTCATTTGAGACATATTAAACGTTTCATGAATTTGAGAAGGTACGTTTTCAGGGTCGGTTTTTTTAAATATTAAATCACGACGACGAAAAATAAAGTAAAAATTATATAGTAAACTAATAAGATGTTTAGGAACATATTTCTCAAAAGAAAGGAATTGAGTTTTTGCCACTTATATTTTTGCAACCACCATACATTGCCGGTCACTCCCTAGTCCCTTTAACCATGATAAAAAAATGTTAACTCTTGATAACCAATGATATCTTACTAATAGGGTTCACTGCTGTTTACGGAACAAAATCTTCAAAACAAAATAAGGTAAAAATAGTTTTCACTATATACTCTGAAATGACTTGACATTCCGTGTCAAATCTAAAAAAACTTTCAAAAATTTTTATAATCATCTAACTTTTTCATGATGTCAACTAGGTCATTTCTAGGTCACACAAGTTGTGAAGAAAATGCACAGCCCTTCTAGATCTAAGTTTAGGAACATTATTTTAATTTTCAAATATCCCCTCTCCCCACCCCCTCCTTTAATTTACTAGGCTTAATTCGCCCCTAAAAATGGAATAAGGGGGTGGGGAACTGAGTATAAAAGGTATAAGACTGTCCTTTAACAAAAATAAAAAAATAAAAATTTACGCTTTCAAAATGTCAGAAAATACTGATGTTCCAAAAAAACGCTCTATAAGGTATCATGGCTCTTTTCATGAGACCATTTTAATATTTTAAGACCTTTTCGAAACCTATGCAACATTAACAATCAATTAGAGACCTGAAGCACAGAAAAGGAGGAGATGATATCATTTTTGCTTGGTTGAAAATTGATTTTAAATTGAAAAGGAAAAATAAAGCTTGTCTTTGCAAGTATAAATATTTTATTAAATAACAGAATTTCACACTGTCAGTGCTGTAGACCGCTGAATAAAAACCATCAATCAAATACGCTGCTTAGATTTAGGGTTTCCAGTCGTAATTACTTTACGCGTAATTACGAATAATTATGTGAAACACTTTTTTCACTTACGCAGGAGCATTACACGTAAGTACGCGATTACGCGTAATAACGCGTTTATTACTTTTACGAAAGAAAGTCTAGTTTCGCATGATTAATGCGTAATTACGTGAAATTACGTAATACAAAACAATTCCGTAATAAATAAAGTGCATATTTATTCTCAGAAATAATTATAGCGGGAAAGTATGTGTAAGGATATGCTCGCTACAACCATGTCAAACATATTTTGACGATTTTATTGACATTTTTTCAAACAAGGATGGTAAACTTGAGAAAGTAGGTTGAAATATTAACAAGTCGTTGAAAATTGAAAATTTATAGATTATGTATTTTTTTGATAAAAATAAATTGTTGGCCCTTTGTTAAACTTTTTAGTTGTCGAACGTGAAAATTAAATCAACATAGTATTTGCTGAAATTTCTGATTCAACTTGCATGACATTATTTTCCTTGTAAGTTAGTTGTTTTATTAAATTAAAAGTTAAAACTTCAAAATTTCATAGATGTAATTATTGCAAAATTTCGCAAAATTATTTTGTAGAAATTACGGCGTAATTTTGCTAAATTGAAGTTTTGCTAATTACGCGTAATTATTCAAAATTTCGCAAAATTACCTCATAGAAATTACGCGAAATTACGCCGTAATTACGCGTAATTATAGTTTCGCCTACTACGCGTAATCATTACAAAATTTCACGAAATTATGTTGTGGAAATTACGCGAAATTACGCCGCAATTACGCGTAATTATAGTTTCGCTTATTACGCGTAATCATTACGAAATTTCGCGAAATTACGTTGTAGAAATTATTTTGTAGAAAATATTTTCCCAATTACTCGTAATCCTGCGAAATTACACGAAATGAAAATTATTTCCCATAACTACACGTAATTATGCGTAAGATAATAATCTATTACGTTGGAAACCCTACTTAGAGTCAGAAAATGTCAAAAAATATAAAAAATGAACCAGAATGAGAGCTGCAATGCAAAAAAAACAATATTTTGTAACTCACTGTATGCTTAATATAAAATAATGCCTACAGTGTAAAGCTTCAGTATTACGAAGGTAAATTTAAAACAATTCAAAACACAATAAAATAATAAAATATTTTTGGATTTTTAGAAATATAAATAAAAAATCTCTCTACACTCTAATTGTTTTACTACAAAGTTTTTTTTCAGGTGCTGATGGAAATAAAACTGGTGTATCTGGTAAAGTAATTTATGTTTAATAAAAATAAAAACAATTTTTAAAACCCAATTTTTTTTTTAATGTATGATCATTCTCAGAACAGTTTTGTCCCGGTTTTTAATTTGATTTAAATTAATTTTCAAATTTAAAGTTTTCAGAAAAAAAAATTTCTTAATTTTCTAAAATAGTAATTTTTATTTTCAGGCAGAAGGAAATTCATCAATCGATTGATTTCAAGTTTTTTTAATCATACAATTAGAAATTATTTAATCTAAAAATTATAAATTATTTAATCCAACAATTAGAAATTATTTAATCTAACAATTAGAAATTATTTAATCTAACAATTAGAAATTATTTAATCTAACAATTAGAAATTATCTATTCAATCCAACAATTAGAAATTATTTCATCTAACAATTAGAAAGTATCTATTCAATCCAACAATTAGAAATAATCTATTAATTATAAATTATTTAATTAACAAATAAGAAAACGGTGTTCAATAAATAAGCTAGGATTTTTTTTGCAAATGAAAGAATCATAAAATTTAGTTAATAACAGTTTGAAAAGTTTTTTGATTTGTCATAATTTTAAAAACAAGCCTGTGATTGATAATTATTAGAGCGTCTGGAGCTTATGTCTTCAGGTATTATATTTTTACAAATATTAAATTTTTAAGAATTCTATTTTGGTAAATTAGTTTTCTTTTAGAAGATCTCAAAACATATTTTGAGAATGGGATTTAAGATTAGACCATTCTTTAATTAAATTTCTCTATTTTTCAGTCCCTCAGAAGCTGGAAAACAGGATTTTGGTAAAACATATTTTCATTTTTAAAATAAATCATTTTCATATTTTGTGGTGGAATGTTCTAAAAGACTACAGGAAATTGAATTTATACATAGAGTTCAGAATTTATTGCATTAAGGTGTACGTGTACCACAGACTGACCAAATTGCGCATATGCTCTAACTAGATAGGCTAAGGAGGCCAATAGTGTCCCAGGTTTTTTTACTGCCATCTAACGGCCACTTATTGCATTTAACACCCATTCAGGGGTTAAGTTTTACAACTTTTAAAGAGATACTCCAATTTTTGACATAAAACATGAAATATATGAATTTAGTCTATTTTAGAAGATTTTGAATTTTGTATCCAAAGGATCCTTAAATATCCCTTAATATGGATGTCTGCTGATTGGTCGTGTACATTACTTGTACACGATAGAACCTGCTGTAAAATATATTGTACATTTTTAAGACTTTGCAGAGCAAAATATAAACTATTTAAACCGCGTCGTTGAACCGTCAAAAACCGGATCAAATTGAGCACCGACTTAAATCTTGAAACACTGGATACAATTTTAAGTGAAACCAACCATGTTTGAGCCGCGTCTCAAATTTCAGACGTGGGTAAAATTATTTTTATTCAGTTTGACTTTGTTGGGAACGAAAAAAAAAAATAATCAGAAAAGACATTAATTTGTTTTGTTTCAGTTTCTGAGAAATATTCTGAACTAGTGGGGAGTCTAGTCACGGAATCTATCACAGAGTACGATTCCTGGGGTGTACTAGGGGTCAGACAGTACGTAGGTATATTCCTGGGGTGTACTAGGGGTCAGACAGTACGTAGGTATATTCCTGGGGTGTACTAGGGGTCAGACAGTACGTATGAAAATTCTTTAAATCGTTTTTTAATTAATCCCAACTAAACCAACCCCTTTGACATCATCAGTGCCCCGTCAGGACATTTGGAGGAAAATGTACGTGTGTATTTAGCTTAATCAACTACAATGATCATTGTTGGAGTTCCTTCTGAAAACTTCAGATAAAAACAAAATAAAATGACATAATTTTAGACAACAAATTTATAAAATGATATATCAAGCAAAAAACTTGAATGAACGAAAGAAAAAAACTAAAAAAAATTGTTGAATCTAATTGTTGTGAATATTCTTATTAAATTTAAAATATTTTACTAGGTTTAAATTATGTTGAGATGTATTGGCAAGTTGGTCCCATTCCAGTCAAAGACGGGTAATATTCTAAATATTCTAAAAAATATTTTTATCAACTTTTCTAATTTGTGTTACCCTAAGTTGATAGTTTACTCTTTTTATAAATTTCTCGAATTTTTTCTAACCTTTTCAAAACATAACTTTCCTTTATTCTCTACAATTCAATGGAAATAGTTTTAACCGACATTCTTTTACTCAAAGTTGATTTTTTTATTTCTATCTCTTTTTCGATTCTCTGAAGTGTTTACTCTTTCCTTTTATTTTATTTTTATCAACATCAAGAAATAAAACACTTATTGGTTCTTTTTTGCAATTGATCAACATTGCATTTCTAGAATTGGAAAAGAAACTGTTCTTGTCTACTCTACAGATATACAGTCGGACAAGAAAATGTATACTGGTAAATAAAAATAAGAAAATGTATACTGGTAAATAAAAATAAGAAAATGTATACTGGTAAATAAAAATAAGAAAATGTATACTGGTAAATAAAAATAATTAAGAACGTGGATTTCTGCAGCATTTACTTAATATTTCATGTTAAATTTTTCTTGTTTACCGTTAAACCAATTGTAGGATAATGAATTTTCAAGTTACGTTATAATCCAAATGCAAAGATGACAATGCCCAATTTCCGATTGTACCCTTGAAACCTTAATCTGATTAAAAAAATCAGGAAGAAGACGTTTTATTTATTTAAGTGCTTAACTATGATAATTTCTGCATTGATTCATAACCACGAAATGGAAAAATGACTTTTGATTGAGCTGCGGCTCAAATTTATTAATTTCGGCCTCAGACTAGGTATCTTCTAAAAATTTAAACGCATCCAAAAATATAAATACATTCTCTGTCATAAAATTAGTTTAGACGCAAATGGTCGGCAGTTGATTGAAAGGATTCGACGAATTGATTCATTAGACGCGTTTGAAACATCAAACTATTATCCAATAACCTCAAGGAAAACCTCAAATACAATTCAATTTAGTCCTTGTCAGTCACTCCGCTGCTCAAAAAGTTGCAGGATCCGAGCTGGTACAACATGTACTGTATATGCATTCAGTTGTACCGTCCAGGCTGGACAGCCTGTGGAAAGTCGACCTAGCACGTTTTAAGCAACAAATGTATGTGTGAAACATACATATCAATAGTCTGACTTTTAGTTGTACTGTGTTTTGAAATTTGTATAGATTTTTTTAGATTTTACCTTTTACCGTTCCGGCCCTCATGTACACAGCCTTATACATGGGAAAATATTCATAAATAGAGTACAAGATAATTTTAAATAGTCCACTGAACATGAGACACAGCAGTTGTGCAGTGTAAACAGACTGATTTAATTTAATAAGTTACTTGTAAAACTATTTGGCTTGTAACAACATTTAATATACTTATTAATTGATTTGATATCCCTTTCCTTTTCCACAGTTTTCTGCTTCTCACTGTACACGTTTTTTATATGGTAAAGGGACTATAAGCGTAATTAAAAGCTGAGCTTACTTTCAAAGAAGTCCAGATCAGATTTTAAATGGTGCCTTTTAAACATTAGACCAAAAACCGCATTTGTCCTTTTAGTTGATCTGTCAAAGGTTTAAACAAAGAGAATAGAATTTATATTAGAGTGGAATTTAGACAATCCCTTGGTATGAATTTTTTCAGTCCCTTTCAGCCTGAAAGGGAGTTCAAAGTGTGCAAATCATGATTTTTTAAAAAACATTTTACATAAAAGTACCCAGTACCTGCATTATGGAAACAGTACAACAAAATGGCCGTTTTACACTTTTTTCTAGTAAATTCCACTCTTATATATTCTATTCTCTCTGGGTTTAAAGGGTACCGTTGCGAATCTGAACTGGACTTCTTTGATTGGAAGGTCACTTAAAATCACGTTTACAGTCCCTTTAAGGTTGACAAAGTAAATAAGTGTTCTCCTTTCTATTTTTAAATGACAATTTGAGATTTCCTGAAGAGTTGAACTGAGATCAAATGAGGATGTTTTTACTGTTCTTCCAGACAGAAGTGAAGGGGCAGCTAGCCTTGTAGACGGTCAACTTGAACTTATTTTACACAGGTATTAGCTAGTCTAGGTGACGGCCAACTTAAACTTTAGCCATTATCCCATATAGACTATTTTATCTAACTATAAGGCTTTCTGGCGTCTCGCGCCCATCTTTTATCTCAACTGTAAACATTTTCTCTTTGTATACATTATCAAAAATAAAATTTTGCAGAATTTAAGATATTTTTTCTTGGATTTTCAAAATCTTACAAATATCAAAAATATTAGGAGAGAATATTTGTAATTTTGAGCATCCATAAACATTTCCTGGGTCATGCGAGGTCCCACACAAAATTGTGAACGTATAAAATGCCTTTTTTCACTACGAAATGTGCACTCTTCTAAAGGTGGATGGTGAGGACTGAAGATAGCAAAGGTCGGAGAGTGTTATGAATGCCAGAAACTGTGCTTATTCTGTGCGCATGGAATACAATATGGGTATCGATTCTCTTTAAATTAATTGTTTTTAGCTTGTTTCTGGCATTCATAACACTCTCCTACTTTTACTATCCTCACCACCCACCTTCTGACAGGTGCAACAAAAAGTCGTTTTATAAACGACTTTTTGTCCCTAATTTCACATTTGAGTTTAGACGATTTAGTCGTCTCTTATAAATTTTTTTTACTTAATAAATAACGATTTGAAATCGTTAAAATGCAACTACAAATCGTTTTATTAAGCAACGTTTTGTTCTTAATTTCACTCTTTTGAGATTTTAAATAAGGTCAAATTGAACTTACGTTACACAGGTAGTAGCTAGTCCATTAGCTGGTCAATTTGAACACATTATACACAGGTAACAGCTAGTCTAGTAGCTAGCCTGGTAAACGGTCAACTCATTCAGTTTTATGGTTACAACTGTATACTGTGGTTTGAAAAATAAACAAACTTTTTAGTTTTCAAGTAATTCAATCGGTATTCAATATCCACAGTGTAATTGTACCCTGAAGAAATGAAGAGACAAGACATTGATTCGAATAAAAATGTCCACGTCGATATCGAGATCAAGTGCACAAGATTATGAGTAGCCAGCACAAAATATTAAACTGTTTAGACGCCTGCTACATGATGATGGCTACGGGGTAGGTGAACCACTGAATGAGACAGAAACATTTAATGGTGAAGAGACAGGACTTGTTGTAGTTGGTCAACATCGTGTTCTAACAGGACATTCATTGGATCAGGTATAATAGTGCCCACAGAGAGATCAGAGCTGAAAACTTTAGAATGGTTGATATCGAGATCAATGTTTGATCCTCTCTTTTTGCTAATCTCAAGACTAATTTTATAGTCTCTAGATTAATTTCTAGAGATTAGAGATGCGTTCTTTAACTTTTCTGAAGCAGGTTTTTAATTTTGTCGCATTTGTGGTGTCATATCATTTTGACTAATGATCGATTGAACGAACGTAAGTTTTAGATTAATGTTTATCAAGACTAACGTTTAAAAGGACTTCAGTTATCAAATGTGATAAAATATGTTTTTTCATAAGTTCATATTGACATAACTAAATTCATATTTGTTTAATTGTTCTAAAGTCGGCTAGTGACAGCTAACTTTAGTTCAATCAAACATTAGTTCTATCTATATAGCATCGTATTTGTAATCAAAAATGTAATATTATCCAACACGAGCAGATTAAAAATGAAAATTAAAATTTTCACAATCATGGATATCAGGTGGCGTGTACGTTTTAGATCAAATTTAATTTTTATTGTCAGAAGTGTTCGCGAAAAAAGAAAGGGGGTATAGGCTTGCAGCGAAACTATACCCCCTTTCATTTTTCGCTCCCTTTACTGAACACGGCTTTTTCCTGACCAAAATAAAATCTGGTTTTGTATAAATGCTAATTTCGAATTTGGTGCAGCTTATTCGATTATGTGAAAAATTGCACTTTTTACAGGGCAAAGATTGGTGTATCAACTTGACTATACAATACTAGGCTCCGAGGATCTTCTATATTTCAACTTTTATTTTGGCTCTCTCTCTGAGCATCTTCTCTTTTTACAATATAAAACAAAAACAAACAAAAAATTTGCGATTTAAGAATATTTTTGCGCACATTTCCCATAGTTCATGTGAGGTCCCACACAAAATTTAGGCCCGATCGGTTCTGCCGGTTTGACGTTTATTGGATACAAACGGACACACAAGGAAATTGTATTTAAAGATAGAAGACACATTTGTTTTATTTTATTTCTATTTAGGCCCGGAGTGAAATGTTAGAGCATGATTTACCCGTTCAACTATCCTTTCTTTCAACCCAGCTAACACTAGAGAACTGGGTACAATTATCTCTTCAGGTAAAAGGGATCGTGTACGATACTTAAAGTGGTCCCCATTTATAGATTACCATGTGCTTGAGTTTTAATAGTGCTCCTACAGATCTTTGCTTGATTAAGGACAAATTCTTATTTTTCTTGCTAAAAATTGATTATTTTTATTGCGGTTTTTATATAAAAATGACTTGCAAACTTGTTCAATGATATCGACCTCATTGTTTACACAAATAGAGTATAAAGGATACCGCTGTGAATCCGACATGGAGCTCTTTAAATAAAGAGTCATTTGAAATTGCATTTACTGCAGTCCTATATAAGGAAATTGGAAATTTTGTTTTACAGAAACTATAGGTGTTATTTCAAGTAACCTGCATGCCTGATTCACAATGGAACCTTTAAACCTTTGCGTGATTATTGAAGGCAGAGTAATCCATAGTGGGGAGTCTAGANCATATGTTTTCGAAATTTTGAAAATATTTTAATTCTGCCAAAGTCGATTATAAAAACTATAACCAACATTATATTAAGCATGAAGAGGATAACAATTCCCAATTTTAAAATTATTATTAAAAATCATAATTTATATTAAAACCCTTGACCTCTTTCAAGACAATGTAAGATATTCCATTTTCGAACATATCCTGAATTTGAAACATTGTCGCGTTTTCGTTCATAACATACAAAATAAATGTTCGAAAATGTGCCCATTTCTAACTCAGTGTTAGAAATAGGCCAAGTGTTAGTTTGGAACTAATGTCCCCTGAATTAAACTAACACCATGTTTTTCAGGAGTATAGTGGTATAAAGAAGGAGCTTCCAGCAAACGTGCAGGTTTAAGTGCATACAAATTTTAAAAAATAAAATTTTCTTCATTTTTTCTATTTTAGATTTTGTCACTTTCCGTTAGAAATAGTTCCACAGTTCTACTTAGACTCTACAATATGATGGCTCAGGTTCTATACATAATTCAGATTTTAATTCAGAGCCGCAATCTTTTGAATGGAAGGAATGACCTAAACATAATTTCAAGTGACCCTCAATGCAAAGAAAGGGGAACGGTACCCTTGAAACCTTTATTGACTTTTCATAGAGTAGAAAGAATTATCAGTTTTAACATAATGGAACCCACTTGCATTCCTCTAGATTGCGGCCTGTATTTTCTGCCACTTTTTTTAAAATCAGTAGATTTCAAGGAGTATGAAACAGAATGGAGATATAACTGACTCGGCCCGTCCTACCATATGATTATACATGCTTTGCAAACGGTACTTCATTTGAATAAGAAATATTTGTCTGATGTACAATTACCGCTTATACAATAACCTATTCTGAATATTTCTTATACAAATAGAGTACCGTCTGCAAAGCATGTATAATCAAATGGTAGGCGTTAGTTATATCTCCCTTCTATTCTATACTCCTTGGTAGATTTATATAGATATGTCTGACATCAGGCAAAGGTTTAAAGGGTACCATTGGGAATCGGGGCTGCTCCTCTTTAAATGGAAAGTCTTTTGAAATTACACTTATTTATGAAGGTAGCCATGCAAGAACAGTTATTTATGAAGGTAGCCATGCAAGAAAAGTTATTTATGAAGGTAGCCATGCAAGAAAAGTTATTTATGAAGGTAGCCATGCAAGAAAAGTTATTTATGAAGGTAGCCATGCAAGAAAAGTTATTTATGAAGGTAGCCATGCAAGAAAAGTTATTTATGAAGGTAGCCATGCAAGAAAAGTTATTTATGAAGGTAGCCATGCAAGAACAGTTATTTATGAAGGTAGCCATGCAAGAAAAGTTATTTATGAAGGTAGCCATGCAAGAAAAGTTATTTATGAAGGTAGCCATGCAAGAACAGTTGGACAATTTACAAATTCAAACGATTTGGGATAGATTCAGTTTTGGAAATCTAGTAAGTTAAAGTCCTTTATTTTTAAACTGAAGTGAAGATTATGTAGATTAACTCAATTTTATTCAAAAGTTTTTGAATTCTTAATTAAAAATCAATTTCTTTTCCAAGGATGAAAATTCAGAACCTGCTTATGTTGACCTACAGGTAAAGCTTTGATCATCTTTGCAACTAAAATTATTTAGTACACCAGAATTCCTAGTTTGAAATATCAAAGGTCTAGAATATCGGAATTAGAAAATCAGAGAGTGTAGCAAAAACTCAGTTCTTGCAAATATTCCATAATCTATATTAAAAAAAACTCTTTGGTTGACCATTTATAGATTTGCTAAAATTATAATTTAAGGCCAAGTGTGGGTATACAGCGGTTTGAGTAGCCAGGGTAACGCAGGGCACTAGTATTTGATGCTCGATGTATGACAAATGAGTAAAAGATTGATAAAAGATAAAAACTGTAACTTCAAAAGAAAGATAAGGTGGTAGGCGATATTACCAATATAATAAAGACGACTTTTTATTTAAGTTTTTATGTTAACAAGCCTTTTTCGAATTACAAGTTTACAAATAATTAAAAAGAAGCTTTTTTGATTTACAGCTTATCTTTGTTTCCATTTTTTGTGTATCTATGCTGTTTAATAGCTGGATACAAATAAAAATTGAAATTGAAAGTCGTCTTCATTGTATTGATATAATCGCCTACCACCGTAGATGAATAACAAACTATAAATCATAATATATGTTAAACTTGAAATTTTGAAATTTGAAAATTTGTCTAGATTCCTAGGGTGCACTTGCAGTTATAGTGTCAGTTTCTTCACACTAGATCAGGGGCGTTCAAAGAGTTTAGAGATAGAAGGAATAGCTGATAATTAAGGATCACTAGCCAAGTGGCCCGGCGTTGCCCGTGGAAAAAAATTTGAAAAAAAAAAATTTAAATCGATTTTTTTAGCCTATAACATCCATGAGTGACCATACAAAAATTCAGTCCAATCAGTCCAGCCGTTTGGCCGGCTATAGGCAACATATATATTCGCAGATAGACAGTAGACAGATAAATTGTATGATATAGAAAAGTATATACACATCATCATATGAATTAATATAATGTTTATATTCGCAGATAAATATTTTTAATAAATAGTGCCCTGAGGCCGAATTTAAAGAATTTGAGCTGCGGCTTAAATTTAAGCGGCGTCTTACATATGTTTGGTTCCACTTAAAATTGTATCCAATGTTTCATGATTTAAGCAGGCGCTCAATTGAAAGCGGATTTTGGCGGATTTGAGACACGGCTCAAATTCATTAAATTCGGACTCTGGACACTTTTTCTTTCTTCTCATTTCCCGATGCTATATGCTTATTTAGAATTACAGAGATGAAAAATATCTTCGGAAGCCGAAAATGTTAAGGGATCAATTTGGACCAGAGTCATGGTGCTTTAGAACTTTGAAGCCAGATTACTCTATACATAAAAAGTTATATCAATTTTTTTTTCAAAGATCTAGAATTTAAACAACCATATATAATTTAAAACTTGAAAAAAATATTGTAGGGTCAATTTGGCACCCTCTTGGTCCGTTAGTGCGATAAAAATAGCTTGGTTCCACGAGAGTTAATTAAGGGTCAGTTAATATGTTTTTTTTTTAAATGTGTGTTCTGATTTATATAATTTGATATTAAATATCGTTCTTAGGGTTAAGTTCACTGAAATTGAAAGTTTAAAACTTAGTTGAGATTTGACAAATCGGCCAAAAATGCATTCCTTATTTTGTTAAGAATTTGTTTACGGAATTCGAGATTGTAACAATGGAGGAAGAAAATCTAACCGGTGCAACACCGTTATCATTCTCCAAACAACATGCAGTACACTGGAACATCAACAACGATAATAACAACAACAAATATGACGAAAGGTAAAAATAACCATAATTTTATGAAATTTTATTTAAAAGTTTTCTCTTTTTTCAGTGGTTTCCGTTCTGTTGAGGATATAAGCCCGGTAGAACTAACTCCTCTTCAAATTAGAACCTTTATTCTGAATGTCGTCTGGAACTGAGAAATAAAAAGATATTCTAAATGTCGTCTTGAACTGAGAAATTAAAAGAAATAATTTTTCAAAATTGTAAATTAAGCTAGCTACAGAGCGTCCCATATCAAATAAGATTATCTTCAATCTTTAACGCCAAAATAAACCCTTAATACTCGAAAAACTTATCATTTTGTGCAAGAAAATTCTTATATAAGCCTTATGTTATTTTTCAAAATCATTCATTCTTATTAAATTTTCTGATTAGTCTCGAAAATTGCAATTTAGACCCGTTGACGGTCTAATATGATGTGGGACACCCTGTATGTTAATAAATAATTGATTTTCAATTCTATTCTTTATTGTTTGTATGAATGTCCGATCATAACTCATGAATTGGAGACTAGGAAACTTGGTAGAACCAAGTAATGTTCTCAGTTTGTTTTAACAATTCTATATGTTGAGTGGGTTTGACTTTTATAGAAAACTAGCTAAAGGGCCCGGCGTTGGCCGTGGAATAAAAAAATGTGAAAAAAATTGATTTAAAAAAAATCGATTTTTGCAAAAAAAATCTCAGAATTTGTTTAGCCCATGCTTCCAGGGTACCATGGGTTCCCTCAAAAAATATCCACCCATTCAGTCCAGCCGTTTGGCCGGCTGTACGGAACATATGTAAGAATGCCTTGATTTATTATTGAAAATCATAAAATTTCCAGACAATTCTGGGTTCCCCAGCAGTTCTTTTTAAATCATCATTATACGCTTATGAAGTAAATATATTTGATCTTTTATAACATTAAAAAAGAAAGCAGTCTCCGGTAAAAAAATCCAAACGTTGTAAAAAATATATATAGCAATGCCATATAGATTAAATGGAAAAAGGAAATTTTTTTGTCTGATTTATAGGCTAACCTTAGATGTAAATTAATATGCGTCTTTTGGCAAGTACGTTTAAGACTGATTTAAAAATCCACAGTACTCGAAAAGTGCATTTAGTAGAGGGTGTCCCGCGAAACATGACAGTTGGTGTATAGTATAGAATGTCTTCTTCTATATTTTGATACCAAAAAGAATTGTAAACAATATCTAATAGCAGTCAAATTATAGAATAGTTTTTTTCAAAGTAAAATATGTTCGAGTAACAGATTTTTCTAACGAATTAAACTGCGAAAAGTCTTTAATATCTATAAATACAGGAAGAATAGATTTAAAACTATTCACCAACTGTCATGTTTCGTGGGACTCCCTGTACGTTGCTCTTATATATATATACGCATTTATTCAGGCCAAAAACCCCAGTCAAAAAAAAAGGAGGGCCCAAAATCTCTGAATCAGAAATTGAACAAAAACTGAAATAATTAAAATAAAACAATTGTTATTTTTTCTCTTTTTTTAATAAAAATGATAAGATAAAATCAGCTGTTTTCAACAACTGGTTCTCAGCTGTTTTCCAGACTATACATACAGTCTCTGTTTCTAAGCTTGAAATTCCTCCTGGAAACATACGAGTAGTTCATCTTCACATTTCAAGCAGTATGATAGTATCTATACACTATACACTATACAGTCTACAGCCCTGATATATAATGTAAGCATACGCAAACGTACACTGTAAATAACTTTATTAAACTAACCTAGGCCAAACCTTGACATGACAAAATAACCTGATAAACAAACTTGACAAACTAACCTGATAAACTAACTTGACAAACTAACCTGATAAACAAACCTGACAAACTAACCTGATAAGCTAACCTGAAAAACTAACCAGACAAACTAACCGGATAAACAACCCTGGCAAACTAACCTGACAAACTGACTTGGCAAACTAACTTGACAAACTAACCTGACAAACTAAACAGACAAACTGAACAAACAATCTAACCAGACCAACTAACTTGACAAACAAACTTGAAAAACTAACCTGACAAATTAACCTGACAAACTAACCAGACAAACTAGCCTGAAAAACTAACTTGACAAACTAACCAGACAAACTAACCTGAAAAACTAACAAGACAAACTAACTTGAAAAAAAACCAGACAAACCAACCTGACAAACTGACTTGGCAAACTAACTTGACAACTATAAACCAGACCAACTACCCTGACAAACTAACTGGAAAAACTAACCTGACAAACTAACCTGACAAACTAACCTGACAAACTAACCAGACAAACTAACCAGACAAACTAACCTGACAAACTAACCTGACAAACTAATTAGACAAACTAACCTGACTAACTATCCTGGCAAAGTAATCTGATAAACTAACCTGACAAACTAACCAGACAAACTAACTTGACAAACTTACCTGACAAACTAACCTGACAAACAAACCTGACGACAAACTAACCCAACAATTAACTTGACAAATTAAGTGGATAAACTAACCTGACAAACTACCCTGACAAACTACCTGGACAAAACTACCCTGACAAACTACTCTGACAAACTAACCTGACAAACTACCCTGACAGACTAACCTAACAAACTAACCAGACATACTGACCAGACCAGACAAACAAAGCTGACAAACTAACTAGACAAACAAAACTGATAGACTAACTTGACAAACTAACTTGACAAACTAAGCTGACAAACTAACTTGACAATCTAACTTGGCAAACTAACCTGATAATATACCCTGATCAACTAACCTTACAAACTAACTTGACAAACTAACCTGACAAACTCAACAGACAAACTAACCTGACCAAATAACCTGACCAAAAAACCCTGACAAATTAACCTGACAAACTAACCTGACAAACTAACCTGACAAACTAACCTGACAGACTGTACCTGACAAATTAACCTGACAAACTAACCTGACTAGCTAACCAGACAAACTAACCAGACAAACTAACCAGACAAACTAACCAGACAAACTACCCTGACAAACTAACCTGACAAACTAACCTGACAAACTGAATTGACAAGCTAACCTGACTAACTAACCTGACTAACTAACCAGACAAACTAACCAGACAAACTACCCTGACAAACTAACTTGACGAACTAACCTGACAAGCTAACCTGACAAACTAACCTGACAAATTAGCTTGACAAACTAACCTGACAAACTAACCTGACAAACTCACCTGACAAACTAGATTGATAAACTAACCTGATAAAAATAACCTGAAAAACTAACCTGAAAAATTGACCAGAAACCAGACAAACTAACCAGACAAACTAACCAGACAAACTAACTTGAAAAACTAACCTGACAAATTAGCCGGACAGACTAACCTGACTAATGCAACTTCAAACACTTTTTTATTTGTACAAGCAACAATATTGAATATTGATAGAAATATTTAAAGTTTTTCCACTGTGTAGTGTGTGACATGAACAAACCCATTATCGAGAATGTAAATGTCGTCTTCAAGTTTGTACTCTTTTTCAAAGCAATAAAACCTCAACTTTTCAGTGAAAAATGCGGGAAATATCTCAAGCTCGTCTCGTGCTTCGGACAAGATGTCTTCCTTATTTATTGCAAACAAAACAGATTCATTCTTCAAATATCAGGTTAATATAATTAATATCATATTAATAATGGTTATTATAAAAGAAACTAAATTAACTTACAAAAGAATGATACAATTTGAAAGCTGGATTTTCGCTCTTTCAGTCTTTAAAGTTTTTTTCTTTTTTTGTCTCTTATTAGAATTTAAAAATTAAACAGTTAGAGTTGTGATCCTTAAAGCTTTAGAATGGGAAGACGATAATTAAGCAATCTTGTGTATTTGATATCATGATTTGAGACTAACAGTCGTCTTCTTATTCCACAGTTATATGGATTCCACTATTGACTTTTCACATCTTTGAAGATCCTTTTAAAAGACCCCCCTCAAAAAAACAGGATTACTCAAGCAGGAGAAGACTTTAGAGACCACTTCAAAAAATTTTCAGTCTTTATTCTTATTTTTGTGTTTCCCTTCATCTGTAAAATAATATTTTTCTTGCCTGTACCAAACCATTTTCAAACCATTAAGTATGCATATTAAATAGGATTTTTGGGGCCTATCCCCAAAAACCCTGGTGGCTCTATCTGTGAGCACCTCCTCTTTGTACATTATGATTTAATGAAACAATAACAAACAAAAAATTCGCGGATTTTTTAATATTTTCTCGCGCATTTTCAAATTTTACAAAAATCAAAACCTTTTGAATACAACTTCTAAATAATATAGAAGGCAGAAAGCCAAGTGCAACCTGTAAATCATTATGTTTTAAGAGTTTTTAAGTCATCTTAATGTCTCATTCGTTGTGGGTTACCCTGATGTCCAGCGCATGTTATTCTGGAAAACCCTACAATTTCATGCGCAGCTGAAATGCAGAATTATTATTCAGAAACAAAGCCTTGGTTAATTGGAGCAGACCCAGTATTGACGAATTAGGAGTCCCTAAGTAAGTAAAATCGTTGAATTAAAAAGATTATGTTTATGTTATTTAATCTTAGATCATATAGAATGCATCGTTACTTTTATATAAACTTGTATTTGAACTTTAAAATTACTTTTAATTTAGAATTTAAGTTGTAATCATGCGCGCAACTGGGGGGGGGGAAGAAGTCCACCCTTTTTTGCAATTTAGCGATTCATGAATCCTGACCCTGAGCAAAGTTAAGAGCTCTGAATGTAAAATAAAAAAAAAAGATAATTGAACGTTAGTTTAATGAGCTTATAGTTCAATTAAAAAAAGCTGAAAAGAATGGATCAATAACAATGGTCTCCTGGAAAATGCAGAATAGCTTGATTAAAATTATAGGAATAGCAAAATAACAAATTAAAGTTTAAGATAATTTTTCTTTTTGTTGGGGGAGGTGAGGGGGCTGAAAACATGGACTACTTAATGATAAAGTAAATTATTGCTTGAATAAAGGTGAAGACTTTGTCCTAAAATCTATTCTGAATGAGGTTAAATCTGCAAAATTCTACTGCTTCAAAGCAGATGAAGCAACAGCTTATTCAACCAATATCTTTCATTCTGCATTCGTTATGTAAACGAAAATGTAGGATGTTGCAACTGTAAATTATGAGGCATTTATATGGGACAGCATAGAATACACCCTTCACCCCCCCCCACCCCTTCTTTTTAACCCTATTCCCGCTGAGGGGGGGTCAATTTGACCCCCCCCTGTAGTTTTTTTTACATAACTCAAAAAGTATTGGTCTGAGGCTGTTGAAATTTTCTGACTTTTCTTACATACTCAAAGCCCTCCCTTTAGGCCTAAAACCGGGCTTTAATACTAACTGCCTGAGTCCTCAGGCACACTGCCTGAATGACTGCTTTTGCCTGTAACAAACTAAATCTTTGTTTTGACCCACTTTCACTTATCAGATTTTGATAAAATTTAGCTTTTTGGAAAGCCTATGACATAAGGAAACGGATTGCGAAAAAAAAATTGCAAATGGCATGGTTAAGGGCTTTTCAAAAATGTATAATTTGTCATTTTTTGGACAAATTTTTTTTTGCAAACATTTTTACTATAAAACTGGATTTTGCGATAAAAAATTCAATTTTCGCAAATTTGCAAATTTTTTTGCAGATTCTAAAAGTAGAGCACAAGAGCTTTCTAATGATGTATCATTTGTCATATTTGGACATAAAACATGGGATTTAGAGGGGGGGGTCAAATTGACCCCCCCCCCAGCGTATCCTGGTTTTCAAGTACCCCAGCAGGGATAGGGTTAAGGCATTTTCCTGTAACTAAAACAATTGTTTGATAGATTTCTTTTTTTATTTCATATCAGATGGGGTCATACTTAATATACGGTTGGTAAGGTTAGTTTTTTATTTTTTGAGTATTATACACATTTTTCTTGCCCCCCCCTAAAAATGTTAAGGGGCAAAAAAATGTTCGTGCTTCGCGCAAAATGTTTACATCTTGCCTACCAATAACAAAATGTCTAGTTGCGCGCCTGGTTGTAATTTTAAAAGTTCTTAAAAGATTCGTTTATAATTGTCAATTCAGATCCAAATTGACAATTAGTACCAGGATCAGCCCTTAAAAATCGATCCAGGTTTTTCAGGATTTTAATTTTTTTGTGTATACTTAACAACCTTAAAAACATTGAAAAATTGTGCAAATTAGGTTGCTGATATTGCCGCAAACTTCATAGGGTAAAAACGACTCTGAAGTCAATCAATATCATTAATATCATTCCAGTTTATTTATAGTTCTTATTACCATTCTATGTATAGCGTAAACACTCTGAAAAATAGGAAATAAATTAATAATTTTAGAGACTCTTGGAAACATGTTTTTGAAAAGAATCAGAAAAGATATAATCTTCATCTTGCAGGTAATTTTATCTTTATCACTCTAATCTTAATAAAAGAAAATCTTCTATGAATTTGACCGCTAAAGATGAATATTTATTATTCCCCAATCCCTTGTGTTTCAAAGATCCCCATTATGATGAAAATGTATGTTGTAATAAAGTCTCAACATTATTTAGAAAGATGGGGGGGTAATTATGTAAGTTCTGATATTTTAAAATTTCATAGATGTATGATTTGAAGAAAATGTCATTTTTCTTTTAGTGCGTTCATTAATTAATGTTTTTAGTGTAGATTGATTAATTAAATAAATTATTGAATGGTTGATTAATTTAATTAATGTTTTTAGTGTAGATTGATTAATTAAATAAATTATTGAATGGTTGATTAATTGATTGATTGATTGATATTCCAGCTGGTATAAGCGCTGTGAGTTTGTCCCTCTCCATCTTCCTGCTTATCATAGAGATGAATCCTTTGCCAGCTTTTTATAAAACCATTACTATTCCTGTTGTCAGGTAAAAAAAACTCTTTTTTTTCTCTTGGAAAAAAATGGTTGTCACTGTCAATGTATTTGTTTAGTATTCCAGAGAAAAATTCACCATTAGAAGCTTCAAATGACGATTCTGCATCAGATGCGGCCACTTCCAAGTCTGCTGATGATGCTGCTGCTTCAAAAGCAGCTGAAGAAGCCGCTGCTGCAAAGGCCACTGAAGAAGCTGCTGCTGCAAAGGCTGCTGAAGAAGCCGCTGATGCGAAAGAAGCTGAAGAAGCCGCTGCTGCAAAACAGGCTGAAGAAGCCGCTGCTGCAAAGGCAGCTGAAGCCACTGCTGCAAAGGCAGCTGAAGAAGCTGCTTCAAAGGCAGCTGAAGAAGCTGCTTCAAAGGCAGCTGAAGAAGCTGCTTCAAAGGCAGCTGAAGAAGCTGCTTCAAAGGCAGCTGAAGAAGCTGCTTCAAAGGCAGTTGAAGAAGCCGCTGCTGCAAAGGCAGCTGAAGAAGCCGCTGCTACAAAGGCCACTGAAGAAGCTGCTGCTGTAAAGGCTGCTGAAGAAACCGCTAATGCAAAGAAAGCTGAAGAAGCCGCTGCTGCAAAACAGGCTGAAGAAGCGGCTGCTGCAAAACAGGCTGAAGAAGACGCTTCTGAAAAACAGGCTGAAGAGGCCGTTGGTGCAAAGGCTGCTGAAGAAGCCATTGCTGCAAAGGCGTCTCAAGAAACCATTGTAAAATATGTTGTTGAAGGAAGTAGTACTGTAGACAACATTGAGGGAAGTGTGAAGAAGGTTGTTGAATCTATTGAGGAAGCAGTTGAACTGGCAGACAAGGTATAAATGCTGGAAACTTTTCCAAAGAAATCATTTTAAATTATTTTGAATTGAATTGCAGATTTATATACATATACAGTCAAAACATAATCTTGAATAAGAATAGAAATATATATACATGCTGAATAAACATTAAAAGAGTAGGTAAACATTATGAAATTAAACAGCTGAGTATTAAAATATATGCTTGTAGCTAGCTATAGGTATGAAGTTAGCTGTAATACTAATGTACTAAAGCAGCTTAATGTAGCTATAGTATTACTGTACTAAATAGCTGAATATATATAAACTGTGGGTAGCTATTACTGTTCTAAAATAGCTTCACATATATTCACTCTAGGTAGCTATTTCTGTACTAAAGAAGCAGAATATATATACTATAGGTAGCTACTACTGTACTAAAGACAACTGAATATAAATTTACTGTATGTATAGCTACTACTGTACTGAAGCAGCTGAATACATATGTGCTAGATAAGGTTGCTATTACTATACTAAAGAAGCTGAATAAATATGTACTATACTTTACTAAAGTAGCTGAATATATGTATTGTAGGTAGCTACTACTGTGCTAGAGTAGCTGAAAATATATGAACTATAAGTAGTTTTTATTGTACTAAAGTAACTTAATACATATGGAAGTAGCTACAGTACTAAAGTAGCTGAATAAATATGTACTGTAGGTAGCTATTACTGTGCTAAAGACAGCTGATAGTGTACTTGAAGCTGTTAAAGATGATCTATCTGAGGCCCAACAACTACTAGATGACGTAAAGGTAAATATATTTCAAGTGGTCTCTTCTTTGTAGAATGGCATGTGAGGTTCAGCCTTTTACACCATATTGTGGTGAAGGATATCGAAGGAATTATTTTACACCATATTGTGGTGAAGGATATCGAAGGAATTATTTTACTAGGTTCAAAAGTTGAGAATCGGACTTTAAAATTTCCCCATTTGTGATTTCTTTGTTCATCGAATCTTTCAATATTGATACTTAGCTATTGTATGTTATGTTGTACAAAACAATGTGCAATGTACATGAACTGTTTGTAAAAGAGTAAGAGGTTGTTACTTTTTGGGCAAACGGAGTAATAGAATCTCACATTAAACAACCCTTGCACAATTCTTAATATTCTCAACAAACTTCTTATTCTAACCAAAGATTGAAAAAATAGAATTACAGTGAGAACCAGAAAACTCTGGAATAGGAAGACGACTTTTAATTTTTTAAGTTTTGACTTTTAAAAGTCCATTGAACGTCACTCCTAGCAATTTTGCAGTTTAAACGGACCAATTTCACATAATAAGTGATTTAATATTTACTACAGTGAATCCTAGATATATTGATTAATAGAAAGAGTTTTTATAACATCGTATTCTCAACCTATTTAAGATCAAATGCCGCGGATAAACGAGGATACTATATTAATTGATGTCCTGCTTATTCACCTTGAAATAAGAATTGAAATAAAAACTTAAGAATTATGAAAAAATTATGACTCACAACATAGGACATATTTTGATATGTTTTAATACATTGTAATCAACCTTTGAAGCTGCGAACATCTGAGCAGCTTTCTTCACATGATAAAGCATAACAGTTGTCATAAACTTTTAAATAAATTTCAAGACGACATTTCTCTCTTACTATGTACCCTTTATGTGAGATCTACTGTAGTTGAAACTATTTGCTTTGTAACAGTTCATATACACTACAGTATTTACAATGTCATCTTCTTATTCACAATGTCGTCTTCTTATTTATAATGTCGTCTTCTTATTCCACAATCTTTGTTCGTTCTCACTGTAAGTGTAAGATGGAGGGGGTAGTGTTTATTAAGCTAACAAACACTAACCTACAGTGCCTCTGACATAGAGCTAGAAATTCGGGAAATTAAATATATATACTTTTTTGTTTAAATAAATCTTTATCTAGGAAAATCAAATCTATAAAAATTGTCTAAAATGCAGTCTTTAACCCCAGTCAAATTTTTAAATCTTACCAATTTCGGAAATTTTACACACCTAACTTTAAAAGTCAAAGTGTCGGTAAGGTTTTTAGAAAGTTCTTAATTTCTAGGTTGGGAAAGTAATTAAGTTTGAGAATTATTGTGTAACGAGGTTTTAAGTTATTGAGAAAACCCACACAAAAAAACTTACAAAAGGGATAGAGGGAAGGCCGGCTATCAAAAATCAACGGAAATTTATCGGATATCAGAGGATGGTTATTTTGGCAGATTTTTACTTGTTACTAGTCAGTGTTATTGATCCAAAATCTTATTTTTTTTTAAGAGTAAAAAATCCCTTTAAAGATGAAATTTAACTGTAGGTAGTAGTAGATGATGGAACTAAGGTTGTGAATACAGCAGAAGAGATACTAGAGGAAGGTGCAAAACTAGCTGCAGAAGCAGAGAAAACAATTCAGGTTTGTTAATTCAAAACTGGTAATTTTATTAACATATTGGTTAATTAATTATAAATATATATTCATCAATATAGGATCAAAACTCAAACAACCTAGAGTCAAATGCCATAGGGTCAAACAAATGAGGGTCAAAAAGTGCGACAAACGGGCAAAACAAATTTTCTGAGAGACAGCACATAATTTAACTGCATTTAAGAGGCCGCAGCTCGGTCCCCTAGCCCATCCTAGCTAGGGTTGTTAATCGTTTTGAAAACGATCGTTAAACAATCGTTTTTTTAGTTTTTCATCCATTTTGAACTTTTAGAAAAAGAATAACGATCGTTTTTGAAAACGATCGTTAAACAATCGTTTTTTTCGTTTTCCTATCGTTTTTTGTTTCGTTTTTCGATCATTTTTAAAACAATCGTTTTAAAAATTTTTTTTAAAAAACGATAGTTTTTAAAACGAATGGAAATCGAAACAAAAAACTATAGGAAAAAAAAAAAAAAAACGATCGTTTTTCAAAAAAATGAAAACGTTAACATCCCTAATCCTAGCCGCAGCGCTCGGAACAGAAATTGTTTTAACACGACTAAACCCAAACTAAGGTGTAAGACATCATTTAACCATTATAAGACTAAATTAAAAGAAATATTTGTGTCATTTTGGCCCTTTGTCGTGTTTCTGACCGTTTTTTTTTGACCCTATGTCGTTTTACCTACAGGGTTACCCACATAGGAAGAAACTTAGGGAGGTCGTCTCAGTGACTTTACACTTTCTATTTCTTTATATGTATGGCTCCCTCAACTGTAAACTTGTTTCTTTCTATGCCAAATCATTAAATAAGCCATTGGGATACTATATTTAAGGCACAAGACTTGATTTAAACTTGGATTCGTCATATTTTAAGAGTTTCAATTTCTCTTCTGTGTGGAGAGCTCAGAACGAGACGATTTTGTCGTGTAACAATAGCCATGGCCGTCTCTGGGGTCATTGTAATATTTTTGGCATGATTGTTTTAGCCGTTTTGACGGTTATCGGACCCAATAATATTTATGAATAATATGAAATACTTTAGGACGGTGAGAAAGTAGTGGCTGATATTGGAGCACTGGAAGCTAAAATAACTGATAATGTTGTTAAGACCATTGTTATCAATAAATAGATTATATTCTTATTTGTATATATATAATTAGTTATCTAGTACACAATCCTCACCCGCTATCAGAGTCCATCAATCCCCCCCCTTGTTCTTACAAATCATTGATTTCCCCCCCTCCTCCCATTACCACTAAATATCCAACAATGTAGCTAAACATAATAAACAATTAAGACCATTATCTTAGATTGAGCGTAATAGCATTTATATAGATATAATCAATACATAGACACGGTTTATACATATACAGAGCCAAATTACAAGAATTTGAGCCGCGGCTCAAATATGTTTAGTCCCGCTTAAAATTGTATTGAATGTTTCAAGATTTAAGCTGAAACTTAATTAGAACCGGTTTTTGGCGGATTTGAGACGCAGCTCAAATTCATTATATTCGGACTCAGGGTTACAGAGACGACTGTCAGAAAATTACTGTCTGTTTCCTTTTATTCATGATTTCCTACAACTGTAAACATGTTTCCTTTTATTCATGAGATCCTGCAACTGTAAACATGTTTCCTTTTATTCATGAGATCCTACAACTGTAAACTTGTTTCCTTTTATTCATGATTTCCTCGAACTGTAAACATGTTTCCTTTTATTCATGATTTCCTACAACTGTAAACATGTTTCCTTTTATTCATGATTTCCTACAACTGTAAACATGTTTCCTTTTATTCATGATTTCCTACAACTGTTATAAACATGTTTCCTTTTATTCATGAGATCCTGCAACTGTAAACTTGTTTTCTTATTAGCCAAATCATTTGATAAGCTATTAAAGATCACATTCTTGGCAGAAGAGTTTATTTGAGCTTGTAGCGTTTCAAGTCGTTTGTACCACGCACCTCTGACCCTTTAGTAAAAGTAAATTCAATCTAAAGTCTGATTACGTCAACCTTGTTGCAAAGAGATATACGGTGGTTCCTGGGCTCCTTTTCCTTATATCCTTAAAATCATGTTTAGATCGCGAAATTTTCGCATTTTTTAAAAGAGAACTAAATGCGAAAATGAAGCGAAATGATCGCAAAATTTTTTTTTTCGCGAAACGATTTTTAGTTTTCGCTGAAAACCCTAGTTTTTTCTCAAACTCACTAGAAATCAACGATAATATATATATAGATATGCAGGCAGGTAGAAACCTCCTTCCTAAATTGCCTGTAGCAGACAACTAATTTTTGAACCTCTGAAAAAATGTGCACAAAGAGACATCTATAGCAAATTGATTACTTTCTATATGCCTTTCTCCCCTTTCTGCTATCTGTAGGAAATACGCATTTGTGTTATATAAACATACAGTACGCGTATTGCATCCTGTATAGTTCAAGTGTTGCTATCTGGACCTTTTTGACCAATAAAATTAAATTTCAAGGTAACACAAACATACAGTACGCGTTTTGTTTATGTTATGATCAGATCAGTTGTAATTTGTCCTAGACTCGATGTACTTTTATAGTCATAATTTTTATTTAAATTGCGTTAATTTACGTATGCCATTCAGTACAACTTGCACATTTAAACTTTGTCTAGTCAAATTCCTACCTCAGATTTATTTGCATTGATTAATTTGTTTCATTAAGTACAATATGCAGTATACATTGTTGATACAATAGTACGCATTTAGTGTTATCACGCATAAACAAAGTGATAAATTAGCAACAATCCAGAGGATAAAATGCCATGCGTACGACAGAGATGGTGCTTTGTGCTCATTATCTCAAGACCTCTAAATTTATACCTGTCTGCATATCTATATATATATTATCGTTGCTAGAAATACACACCAGGAACAGCTTTATTTACATTAAAAAAAATGTACTGCAGTTTCTGTACTCATCAAATAAGTACAATTATTTTATAAACAAAGAGATATACGGGGGTTTCCTCGGCTCATCTTCCTTGCATGTTTTAATCCTTATTAAAAGAACAAACTTTTCCAACTATGTACAGATTACAGTCAATTCCACGCTCTGCCCCTTGAGCAATGTCGGGACTCGTAATATCGGAAGTATGACGTCACAAACTGGAAGTTCTTCTCTAAACTATTATCCTGTATATAATACTGGGAAATAAATCAATGCAATTCTCAGCAAATACTGTAAGTTCTTCCTACTGTAGAAACCCATAATATCAATGAAATGTACTGCAGTGATAACCAGAAGACTCTTAAGACACATCAATTGAACAATGTTAACAGAACCAAAACTTAATTAGTCATTTAATAAGTTATATACTAGAAAAAAAAACTATTTTATTTGCAACAACGTCAAACACAATTAAGCAGTGTTAAATGTCGTCTTCCTAATCTGTTATTTTCTGGTTCTCAAAGTATTAGAGGCAAATAGTCCTATGTGCTTTGAAAAGTTTTGTATGTGCATCAATTCTAAAGACAGGTTCGACCAAGGTTATAATGCAAGGAAAGTTATTTCAGAGGTGTACACATCTTTTGTACTGCAGTGTACTGTCTCTGGGCGGTAATGTAAACACAAGACGGATGTTACAGCCTGACATGGGATCCATCTTTCACATAAATAATCAATGAAATATTCCGGTCATTGGAAACTATTATGTGAATTATCAAAATTATCAAGATTTAATGCTTTTAACCTCCTCGGATACTAAACGAACACTGATGCATCTCTTCTTGTTTACAAATTCCGCCCAGAGAGAACCGGTTCCAAAATGTAGGCAGAGTATACGCAACTGCAATTAACTTTCCTTGCATTACAACCTTATGGTCGACATTAAAGTCTCCTGAGGGCAAACCTTAAAAGAAATTTACCGGGTATCCGAAACCAAACCTGGCCACGAAACCGGGTTAGCTCTCTTAAGTCTGGGTTTGAGTTTCGTAAGGGTTTTGGGAAACTCCGGAAACTCAGAATGTTACGGGGCAATACCTCAAAATGAAACCCTTGTGTAGGAGTAGGGTTACTGCTGGGAAAGTGAGTTTTGTAGTGATTGTGGAACATATGAAGCACCATTTCTTCGTATTTATGCTTTAAATGGCTTCATATATGTTCCAAATACTTGATCAGTTAAGATCTCTCTCTCTATAGACTTGATAGTGAATAGAGTACAGTCAAATCGAACTTTAAAACATTTTTCTGTTAAAAGTGAATACAGTAATTTATTTAGGTTTATCTGCTAGGATATCATAATTTGGAAATTGTTTTCAATATTTCAGTGAAATGAAAGAGAGAATTGTGATCATTTCAGAAATGTTCTTTATTTTATCTTTGTAAACAATTTACGTTTTGTTAACGCCCCTTTAGTGACGCATCATGTTTGGTGCTAGTCATCTAGGTAATTTCTTAGAGAACGATTCTAGACCCCGCCCCCCCCCTCCCCCCTCATAATGACATGTATACATGCTCATTGTAAACACATGGATATAATTGGACTTGTGGCCGGAGCGCTTTGCACCCTAACCTGTCATAGCTGCGGCGCTCGGCAATCTAGTCTGTTCTATAGCCGCAGCGCTTGGCTCCCAGCCTGTCCTATTCTCAGCGCTTGGTCCAGAAATTCTCCTAACCCAGCCTTCCTAACCTTGAAAAAATACAAAATAAATATTAATTTTATTGATAAATATGTCTTTTTCTTTTGACATACATCAGCCTGTATAATTCATAATCCCAAACAACATTAACATCTACAATTTTCTGAAACATTTAAAAATCCTTAAGAATCATTGATTTAAACATACATCTATATTTCAATGTTTGATTCAATGAGACAAAGTTCTGAAAATTGTTGAAAATTCAATTTTTTTGTTTTCATTGCAAAAAATAACAAATGACACATATTTTAATATCCTTTTACCACTGGCTTCTCAAAAATGTTAGCTGAAGTCTAAATAATAATATCTGCAATAGACTGCCGAAGAAAAATTAACATTAATCTACCTAATACATTAAAATAGTTTTTTCAAAAAGTCTTGTAAATCACTTTTGCTTAAAAATCTTAGTGATATTGTAAAAATTTAGAATGCAACAGAAAAAAAAATTGTAGCCTTAGAATTTTTTAAAAACTTTTTTAAAGTTTAATTAGTACCAAAAATATTCTTTAAACTAAAAGAAAGTCTCAGCAAATTCACAAATGTATCTGATGACAACTACAGATGTTTAAAAAAATCTGTAGCTCCACCTTTCTGGACATTATAAGAGTGTAAATTTAAATCTTTCCTTGGATGGGCCGACTATTACGCCAAAAAACGGATACCAATTTTATCACTTTCAAGTGCGTAGCAGCTTTATTCATAAAACACCACAGCTGGAGACTCCAACTACAGCATATTTTAACCCAGTTTCCTAGAGTTTCAAAATATGTTTTAAGAACATGAAACCCGAACTCTGCCAAACCCGGGTTTCAGGAAACCGGGTATCGTAGCGAGTTTTAAAATTTTTTAAGTTTTGCACTCAGAGTGTACTTTCCTATACTCTCCTGTACTTTCGTACAACTGTACAGCTGTAGTCTGTACATTTCATAACTTAAAAAAACTTCCTCGCTGCGCTTTTGATAAGCCAAAGGCAAAATTGGTGGAGGGAATCCTTGGTAAATAGAATTTACTTGATTCCCATATATACTTTGCTTGTCAGTTTGTGTGTTTGTTTGTAACTAATAAACGTCAAAATGGCCGAACCGATCACAACAAAAGGGAAGGTTTATGTATGATTTCCATAAATTTTGAAAATCCACTTTTTTGATTTTGTTTTATAATGTATACAAAGAGATAGTGTTCACAATTTAAATAGAAGATCGGCGCGAAGCGCCCCACGTGGATTTAACGCGGTTTTGTCAATATTTCAGAAAACTGTGACTTTCTACCACAATTTGACCCCTTTTGCATAATTTCATAGTCTTTTATCTTAAATACTTTTTTGTTGGCATATACATTTTAAATGAAAAAGTATAAAATAAACAAATCTGTAAGTTTAGACTGTTGAGTTATAGACGAAAACACGTTTGATTTCAAATAAAAGAAACCGACTGCTTCTCTCTCTGGTTAGTTCAGGGTGGCCCTAAAAGCCTACAAATTAAAAATTTCTTCAACGTATACAGGGTTACACACAAAACATGAGACTTAAGAGACGACTGTGAGGAATAAAGTTTCTTTAAGCCTGCAGCAGGTGTACACTTTGCAGGGTCTATCTTTATTAGCTTTAAAACCTGAGTTAAGTTAAGTCCAAATCAAACTTTCATTTCATCATATTTAAAGAAATTCAGGTCCTCGTTAAGGTTTCATTCTAATGGTAACCATACATTGCTAAAGGCATGGATAAAGAAATGAAAAACGAATTGGAGATGAAAATGTCTTATGGCCATAGACGGTGATGATCAGAAGCGTATACAGAAGGGGGTATGGCCGGGCTCAGCCCCCTCCTCTTCCTGGTTTCCAGGGGGTTTTCAGGCCAAAACAGGTTCTAAGAACCCTTCCACCCCTGCATTACATGGAATAAATTGTAAGCCCCCCCCTGGAACAATTCCTGTAAAGGCCCCTGGTGATGATTTCATGTTTTTATCAGATAATCTGGGTTTTTTTTATCTATTTATCTTTTCATCTATTTATCTTGCTATCGATATATCTACATAAGTATCTATATATATATACATATTTATCTATATATAGATTTCCATCAAACTATTTATCTATTTTTCTATTATCCATATATTTCCGGCACATGCACACTCCTCTAAACGATATAAATAGCTAAGATATGTTTCTGAGTGCCGGAATTACATTGATCTATCTAAGTATCCGTCTATCTATTTATCTATATATCTATCAATCTATATATATCTCTCTATATCTATCTTTCAATCTATTTAGACATTTATTATTCTATTTATCTATCTATCTAACTATCTTTCAATCTATATAAACATTTATTGATCTATCTATCTATCTATCTATCTATCTATCTATGTATCTCGTGGTGTAAATGAATTTGGTAGAACATTGTACAAATAATGTTAACAAGGTTTAGGTTAAGGTAATAAATGAATCTATCTATCTATCTATCTATCTATCTATCTATCTATCTATCTATCTATCTATCTATCTATCTATCTATCTATCTATCTATCTATCTATCTATCTATCTATCTATCTATCTATCTATCTATCTATCTATCTATCTATCTATCTATCTATCTATCTATCTATCTATCTATCTATCTATCTATCTATCTATCTATCTATCTATCTATCTATCTATCTATCTATCTATCTATCTATCTATCTATCTATCTATCTATCTATCTATCTATCTATCTATCTATCTATCTATCTATCTATCTATCTATCTATCTATCTATCTATCTATCTATCTATCTATCTATCTATCTATCTATCTATCTATCTATCTATCTATCTATCTATCTATCTATCTATCTATCTATCTATCTATCTATCTATCTATCTATCTATCTATCTATCTATCTATCTATCTATCTATCTATCTATCTATCTATCTATCTATCTATCTATCTATCTATCTATCTATCTATCTATCTATCTATCTATCTATCTATCTATCTATCTATCTATCTATCTATCTATCTATCTATCTATCTATCTATCTATCTATCTATCTATCTATCTATCTATCTATCTATCTATCTATCTATCTATCTATCTATCTATCTATCTATCTATCTATCTATCTATCTATCTATCTATCTATCTATCTATCTATCTATCTATCTATCTATCTATCTATCTATCTATCTATCTATCTATCTATCTATCTATCTATCTATCTATCTATCTATCTATCTATCTATCTATCTATCTATCTATCTATCTATCTATCTATCTATCTATCTATCTATCNACCTTAAACTCAACTATTCGCCCAATTTGTATAGAAACATTGTCATACCTTAAACTGAACTATTCGCTAAACTTGTATTGAAACATTGTCATAACTTAAACTTTCATACTGCATCTGAAAATATTTCTACAACTCTGAATTCTGGTTAAGTTGAAATTATTAAAATTATAACTTACTGTTGTCTTAATGAATAATTAAAAGATCATACTAGAAAAACGCTAAACTAATAAAACGTACATATATAAAACGCATAGCTCAACAACGCTACACTTAGAAAACGCTACCAGATTAAACGCTAGTAAAGAAAAAAACGTTACTCTATCAAAATATTCTGATTTTAGATTGAAGCTTTCGATTACTAACCAAGTTTCGGGAGGGTCGCACAGCTGCGTCTGAGGATACTGGATTTGCTGGTGTGTCTGATCTATAGATTTGATAGATAGATAAATATATCAACTAGATTACAACTAAACAGGTTATTACCTCATTTACGGAAAGAGATGGAGGGGGGGGGGGGG